>NW_026622930.1:10000-12500 GCF_023065955.2 Ursus arctos | reverse complement strand
TTAGGGTTAGGGTTAGGGTTAGGGTTAGGGTTAGGGTTAGGGTTCGGGTTAGGGTTAGGGTTCGGGTTAGGGTTAGGGTTAGGGTTAGGGTTAGGGTTAGGGTTCGGGTTAGGGTTCGGGTTCGGGTTAGGGTTAGGGTTAGGGTTAGGGTTAGGGTTAGGGTTCGGGTTAGGGTTCGGGTTAGGGTTCGGGTTAGGGTTAGGGTTAGGGTTAGGGTTCGGGTTAGGGTTAGGGTTCGGGTTAGGGTTAGGGTTAGGGTTAGGGTTAGGGTTAGGGTTAGGGTTAGGGTTCGGGTTAGGGTTAGGGTTCGGGTTAGGGTTCGGGTTAGGGTTAGGGTTAGGGTTAGGGTTCGGGTTAGGGTTCGGGTTCGGGTTCGGGTTAGGGTTAGGGTTAGGGTTAGGGTTAGGGTTCGGGTTAGGGTTAGGGTTCGGGTTCGGGTTAGGGTTAGGGTTAGGGTTCGGGTTAGGGTTAGGGTTAGGGTTCGGGTTAGGGTTAGGGTTCGGGTTAGGGTTAGGGTTCGGGTTCGGGTTAGGGTTAGGGTTCGGGTTAGGGTTAGGGTTAGGGTTCGGGTTAGGGTTAGGGTTCGGGTTAGGGTTAGGGTTAGGGTTCGGGTTAGGGTTAGGGTTCGGGTTCGGGTTAGGGTTAGGGTTAGGGTTAGGGTTAGGGTTCGGGTTCGGGTTAGGGTTAGGGTTCGGGTTAGGGTTAGGGTTAGGGTTAGGGTTAGGGTTAGGGTTCGGGTTAGGGTTAGGGTTCGGGTTAGGGTTAGGGTTAGGGTTAGGGTTAGGGTTAGGGTTAGGGTTCGGGTTAGGGTTAGGGTTCGGGTTAGGGTTAGGGTTAGGGTTAGGGTTAGGGTTAGGTTAGGGTTAGGGTTAGGGTTCGGGTTAGGGTTAGGGTTAGGGTTAGGGTTAGGGTTAGGGTTCGGGTTAGGGTTAGGGTTAGGGTTCGGGTTAGGGTTAGGGGTTAGGGTTAGGGTTAGGGTTAGGGTTCGGGTTAGGGTTAGGGTTCGGGTTAGGGTTAGGGTTAGGGTTCGGGTTAGGGTTAGGGTTCGGGTTCGGGTTAGGGTTAGGGTTCGGGTTAGGGTTAGGGTTCGGGTTAGGGTTAGGGTTAGGGTTAGGGTTAGGGTTAGGGTTCGGGTTAGGGTTCGGGTTAGGGTTAGGGTTAGGGTTAGGGTTAGGGTTAGGGTTAGGGTTAGGGTTAGGGTTCGGGTTAGGGTTCGGGTTAGGGTTAGGGTTAGGGTTCGGGTTAGGGTTAGGGTTAGGGTTAGGGTTAGGGTTAGGGTTAGGGTTCGGGTTAGGGTTCGGGTTAGGGTTAGGGTTCGGGTTAGGGTTAGGGTTAGGGTTAGGGTTAGGGTTAGGGTTCGGGTTAGGGTTAGGGTTAGGGTTCGGGTTAGGGTTAGGGTTAGGGTTAGGGTTAGGGTTAGGGTTAGGGTTAGGGTTAGGGGTTAGGGTTAGGGTTAGGGTTCGGGTTAGGGTTAGGGTTAGGGTTAGGGTTAGGGTTAGGGTTCGGGTTAGGGTTAGGGTTCGGGTTAGGGTTAGGGTTAGGGTTAGGGTTAGGGTTAGGGTTAGGGTTAGGGTTCGGGTTAGGGTTCGGGTTAGGGTTAGGGTTCGGGTTAGGGTTAGGGTTCGGGTTAGGGTTAGGGTTAGGGTTCGGGTTAGGGTTAGGGTTCGGGTTAGGGTTCGGGTTAGGGTTAGGGTTAGGGTTAGGGTTAGGGTTCGGGTTAGGGTTAGGGTTCGGGTTAGGGTTAGGGTTAGGGTTAGGGTTAGGGTTAGGGTTAGGGTTAGGGTTAGGGTTCGGGTTAGGGTTAGGGTTAGGGTTAGGGTTCGGGTTAGGGTTAGGGTTAGGGTTCGGGTTAGGGTTAGGGTTAGGGTTAGGGTTAGGGTTAGGGTTAGGGTTAGGGTTAGGGTTAGGGTTAGGGTTCGGGTTAGGGTTAGGGTTAGGGTTAGGGTTAGGGTTAGGGTTAGGGTTAGGGTTAGGGTTAGGGTTAGGGTTAGGGTTAGGGTTCGGGTTAGGGTTAGGGTTAGGGTTCGGGTTCGGGTTCGGGTTAGGGTTAGGGTTAGGGTTAGGGTTAGGGTTAGGGTTAGGGTTAGGGTTAGGGTTAGGGTTAGGGTTAGGGTTCGGGTTAGGGTTAGGGTTAGGGTTAGGGTTAGGGTTCGGGTTAGGGTTAGGGTTAGGGTTAGGGTTAGGGTTAGGGTTCGGGTTAGGGTTAGGGTTAGGGTTAGGGTTAGGGTTAGGGTTAGGGTTCGGGTTCGGGTTAGGGTTAGGGTTAGGGTTAGGGTTAGGGTTAGGGTTAGGGTTAGGGTTAGGGTTCGGGTTAGGGTTCGGGTTCGGGTTAGGGTTAGGGTTAGGGTTAGGGTTCGGGTTCGGGTTAGGGTTAGGGTTAGGGTTAGGGTTCGGGTTAGGGTTAGGGTTCGGGTTAGGGTTCGGGTTAGGGTTAGGGTTAGGGTTAGGGTTAGGGTTCGGGTTAGGGTTCGGGTTAGGGTTAGGGTTAGGGTTAGGGTTA
>NW_026622929.1:0-33341 GCF_023065955.2 Ursus arctos | reverse complement strand
TGGGTTGGGCATGGGTGAAATAGATGAAGGGGGTTAAGAGGTACAAACTTCCAAATATAAAATAAATAAGTCATGGAGATGAAAAGTACAGCATAGGGAATACAGCCAATAATATTTTGGGACGCCTGGGTGGCTCAGTCAGTTAAGCATCTGCCTTCAGCTCAGGCCATGATCCCTATGTCCTGGGACCAAGTCCCGCATCTGGCTCCTTGCTCAACAGGGAGCCTGCTTCTCCCTCTGCCTGCCACCCTCCCTGCTTCTGCTTTCTCTACCTCTCCTTCTTCGACAAGTAAATAAAATCTTTAAATAAATAATAATAATATTTTAGTAACACTGTATGGTGACAAATGGTGACTGCACTCGTCATGGTGAACACAGTAACATATAGAATTATCAAATCAATATGTTGTGCACCTAAAACTAATATAACATCACGTGTATAGCAATTATACTGGATGTATCTCAATTATACTTCATAATAAAAAAAGAAAAAATATACGACGATGAATTATGGTCATCTCAAAAACATTTGCTAAAAGCAAGATTTCAAATTAATCATTTTCTTGATACTGGAGTAGAAAGAATAAAAACTGGAAAAGACGGTGAGCTGGCGATCTCTCTCGCTAGTAAATTCCAACAGCTGCTCATTAGCTCATCTTTTATGTCTTTAACCCTAGCATCTGAATGTGTTTCTGAATACTTGCATGATCACAGACTGTAGTGTTTATCTGTGATATCCAAGTCCCTACATTTCAGGTAATACATTTCTATTTATAGTTTTTCTCTGCAGAAGTCTCAACAAAAGCAAAAACGACAAATTTTGGGGTGTTGCCAATTAATCAATCAACTAATATTGTGGTTAAATGTATATAACATAATATTTATCATTTTTACCATTCATAAATGTACAATTCAGTGGCATTAAATACATTAATAATGTTGCATAATTACCATTACTGTTATCTATATCCAAAACTTATTCGTCTTCTTCCACTAAACCACTCTACCCATTGGACAATAACTCTCCCTTCTCCCCTCTCCCAGTCACTCTATTCCACTTTCTGTCCCTATGAACCTAACTATTCTGGATACCTCATGTAAATGGAACCATCTAATACTTGTCCTTCTGTGTCTGGCTCATTTTACTAAGCATAATGTTTTCGAGGTCCATTCATACAATCACATACTTCAAAATTTCATTCCTTTTTGTGGCTGAAAAATATTCCATTATATATATTTCTTTTTTTAAAGTCTAATTTATCTAAGTAATCTCTACACCCAACATGGGGCTTGATCCCACAATGCTGAGATCACAACCCTACTTGAAATCAAGGGTCCAACACCCAACTGATTGAGTCACCCAGACACCCCCATCCCCCTAGTAGTTTTAAAGTCATATATCATTGTGGTTTTGATTTGCACTAACAGGCACCAGTTTTTAAAAAAAATTATATTTATTTCTTAATTCCAATATAATTAACATACAGTGTTACATTAGTTTCATTGTATAATTTAACAATTCAACAATTATTTATTTTTTTAAAGTAGGCTTCATGCCCAGCATGGAGCCCAATGTGGGGCCCAAACTCATGACCCCAAGATCAAGACCTGACCTGAGACCAAGAGTCAGACACTTAACCAACTGAGCCACCCAGATGCCCTACAATTCAACAGTTCTGTACATTTCTCAGTGCTCATCATGATAAGCTTACTCCCCATTACCGATTTCACTTGTTCCCTGCCCTCCCTCCCCTCTGGCAACCATCAGTTTCTTACCTGTACTTAAGAGTTGGTTTTTTGGGGGCGCCTGGGAGGCTCAGTCGTTGAAGCCTTCGGTTCAGGGAGTGATCTCAGAGTTCTGGGATCGAGCCCCGCATCAGGCTCTTCCACTGGGAGCCTGCTTCTTTCTCTCCCACTCCCCCTGCTTGTGTTCCCTCTCTCGCTGGCTGTCTCTCTCTCTGTTAAAATAAATAAATAAAAAATCTTTGAAAAAAAAAAGAGTTGGATTTTTGGTTGTCTCTTTTTTTTCTTTGTTCATTTGTTTTGTTTCTTAAGTTCCACATAGGAGTGAAATCATATGGTATTTGTATTTCTCTGACTGGCTTATTGCACTTAGCATTATACCCTCTAGTTCTACCTATGTCATTGCAAATGGCAAGATTTCATTCTTTTTTATGACTGAGTAATTTTCTGTTGTATATAAGTACCACATCTTTATTCATCTACTCATGGACATTAGGACTGCTTCCATAGCTTGGCTACTGTAAATAGTGCCACAATAAACATAAGGGTGTGTATATCTAATTCGGAAAGATACATACACCCCTATGTTGACTGCAGCATTGTGGTACAATAGCCAAGATCTGGGAGGCGCCAGTTTTAACTTAGGAAAGAAGTGTTTTATGACTGTGATTTAGGAAAATACTTCAGCGGCCTTTTTGGTTATGAAAGGCAAAGCCCAGAGCATAGCCTGGAATGGAGAACTGGAGACAAAAGAAACTAAACTGCTCAAATAATAAAATCATCTGAATTTCTGATTTTCACCTGGTGCCTGAAAAACACATGGCGGAGGCCTTGAGATGGGAGCATGATACAAGAGCTGGGAGAATGGCTGTGTGGGGAGGAAGTTGACCCCAGCCTTCTGGCATCAGAAGGCTCATAAGATGGACTGTCAGTGCTATCTGGCATTTGGGGTTCTCTGGTTTTCTGTGATATGCTCTAATTCCAAACCCACTCCCTGCCCAAGTCCTTAGTCCATACCATAGCCTAGATAGTTTGTAAATAACAAAAATGCTCGCTCACAGTTCCAGAGGCTGAAAAGTCCAAGATCAAGTCAGCATTGTTAGTGAACCCAAGTTTGGCTGCACGTCACCTGAAAGATCATCATGGAAGAGATGAGTTTCGATTGGAAAGGAATTTGAGCTTTATTCAAGAGACCGGCAAACTTGGGAGAAGGTGGGCTCCTATCCAAAAGCCAACTCTGAGGTTTCCACCTGGCCCAGGCATTTTTAAAGGGGTTTAGGGTCATTCATCAGCAAAGGAGGTGCAGTGGCCTGCAACATTTCTTCATCATGTGCAGACTCCATGCCAGCTACAAATGTTGCTTCAGTGCTCCGGGGTTGTGCAAGGGGATCTGGTTCTTGTTCCATGATGTGCACGAGTCCTCTGTTCTTTCTGCAAAGGAGGGCATGCCAAGGGAGGTCAGTAAAGTCATTTGTGTGACCTAAAAGAAAGAAAAACATTTTGGTCAAAAAAAAATTGCTAGGCTGATCAGAAAACCGAGGTGGCTTCAAACAGACTTGCTGACCACTGTGGCCTGGGAAAGTTCTGGTTCTTCATTCCTTAAGGTGAGTGGCCTGCAAATCTCAAAACAAGGCTATTAGTTCTGTTACAGGTCAAGAGCCTTAGGTCAGCAAGTAAGGACTGTGTTCACTTGAAGCAAGTTACCCCTTAAGCCCAGAAGGAGTGCTGTTAGGGCATCATGGTCATTTTCTGGTGAGCTCTGCCTTCCTTGTTCATAGCTGGTACCTTCTTATTTTGTCATGGTGGAAGGGACAAGGGAACTCTGTGGGATCTCTCTTTTTTTAATTTAATTTAATTTATTTTTTAAAAGGTTCTATTTACTTATTTGAGAGAGAGACTGAGAGAGAACATGAGCAGAGCAGAGAGAGAGAGAGAAGCAGACTCCCAGCCAGGCAGGGAGCCCAGTGTGAGGCTCAATCCTAGGACTCTGGGATCATGACCTGAGCTGAAGGCAGATGCCCAACAGGCTGAGCCACCCAGGTGCCCCTGTGGGATCTCTTTTGTAATCCCATTTATGAGAGCTCCATCTTCATAACCTAAACACCTCCAAGACCCCACCCCCTAATGCCATCACATTGGGAGTTAGGATTTTAATATATGGATTTAAGGGGCCAAAAACATTCAGACCATAGCAGGGATTATGCACAATAATGCATAATAGGGGCATCTTGGACAATAAAGGAAGGGGGGGTCGTGTCAGATGTTTGAGGTGATTCAGCCTAAACCTATAACCCCGGCCTCAGGAGTGTTGAGGAAATCACCAAGGGTAACAGGAAAACATATGGGAGAAGTTCTGAACAAGAAGTGAACATTCGAAGAATCACTGGAGATGTGCAAGAAGGCTCAGGACATCCCATGGTGAAGATAGAATGAATTCTGCTCTTGCCTGCCCAGGACCTATTCCCCTCCTACCAGTTATAGCAGGTGACCCGGGGGGGGGGGGCGGAGTCACCATCCTTCCAGGTTTATAAGGTAACACACCTCATTCCTAGCGCCACCAGTGAACACGTGCCCCAGATGTGACCAATCAGCATCAGCCATCCCTCTGGCTACAGTGATTGGTTCAGAACCTGGAGCATGTGACTCAGAGCTAGACCAATGGGAATTATACCAAAGCCCTTTTTTTTTTTTTTTTTTTGCCTGAGTTGTTGAAGGCCATTTTGGGTCTCTGTTGGGATGATGAAGTCAACACGGAAGGAAAGAGATCTGAGAGGACCACGGTGATGGAAACAGTGGAAGTCTCATGACACTGAGCATCTAGCCTGGGACTCCTGGGCTACATTTTGCAGTCATGTGGAACTCACATGCAGTCACGCAGTCATGTAAGCCAATCGATTTCATTTCTTGCTTTAGCTTGTTTGTTGAGTTGGGTGGCTGTGATTTTCACCCGAAAGGGTCCTGACACGTGGTGGATCCAGAGAAACCTGAGTGGAAGAAGTACTCCAGTTACCTGAGCAAACGGAATGGCAGTCTCTGTTGTTCGCCTGTCCGGTCAGCTAACACAGCCATCTGCTCTCTCGCCTCCTCCCTCTGACAGGGGAAATTCATGGCAGTGTGCGTTGTCATCAAACAGGGATTCCCCCCCAGGGATCCTTCATGTCCTTTAGACTCTTTTTCTTGTTTGGGCTTTGAAGATTACGTTTTGAAAATGTTAAAGCTCCGGCAGAAGTGGACTGTCAGATTGATGACAAGGGACTGGCTTCCAAAAATGTTATGTATTTTAAAATACAGCTGCAAAATGTATATTTTCAGCTACATTTTGGGCAGAGAAACAAAGGTCTTCTCCTGCACCATTTCGGCCTCCCATTGTTGATGAATGTTCCGATGTTGCCTTTTTTATTTCCCTCAAACAGAATCACGTTTATGCTCTTGTGTCCTGAGACAAGGTGAAATTTAGTTCTGTTCACATTTTAAAACCATCAACTCTGGCAGCTTTTACCTTCTGCCCATCTGAGCACACCTACTTTGAGCGCTTCCAAAGTTACATAGTTTGTTTGACACCAAGTCACAACTGTATTCCAGAGACTTGTGTCCCTGGCCAGGGAGCTTTTGTGCAAATGAAGCTGCTGCTGCTTTGTTGCTGTTGCAATAATGTCCTTTCAGAGTTGGTGTTAAGACCAGGAACTAACTCCGGCAACAAGTAAACCATTTGGAATCTGCCACCAAACACTTTCCCCCAATCTACAGGAGACAAACACAAGTTCATTTGTCTCATTCTCTAGGCTTTGCAATTTGTGTGGAAAGGGCGCACTCTTGCCCAGGGAGAGGGCAGGGTGGGGTAAAGGATCCTTGAAAAAATTACCCTGATATTTACATTAGCTGGATGCTCAGTATTTCCTTAGGGGCTGTGGCACATAACTTGTCTTTGCCTCAAGACCCTAGTATTGACACTTCCACTGAAATGGGGACTGAAGGACACACTTAACTCTAGATCTGAAGGGGTTAAATGAGACATTTGCGACACAGCAGAATTCACAAGCGATTGCTTCATGCTTGGATTATGTGACTTGAAGCCACAGTTTTTTTTTTTCTCTGTACATTCTAGGGTCTGGAAAAGTGCCACGACCCCATCATTTTCCTTACCACATGCTTCTAACTTTCGTTTTGGAAAATCTGTTTATTTTCCCCTCTCTGTACCCTGAACTGCTCCAGGCAAAAGTAGAATGAGGTAGTTACAAGCATAGATGCTTGAGCCAAGATGCTTGGGGTCAAGTCCTCACTCTGCTTCTTTCTAGCTATGTGACTTAAACTCTGTGAGCCTCAGGTCCATTTTCTGTAAAATGGGTGTGATTACAGATATTCTGCCTTGTAGGGTTGTTGCAAAGGCTAAATGAGATGATGCTTCTGCATGGCGAGTACTTCCCAAACCTGGAACTCACTGCTGGGCCAGCGGTATGCTTAGCTTTCATCCAGACTGTGCAGTTCGTTATAGTAAGGATGTGAATTTGTATTGATGTGTGTTAGTTTCTATGGGATGACAAAGACTAAAAACACCATGTGTCTCACGTCTGCAGAGCGAGGCTTGATGCAAGTCCTCTAGGAGTCTAGTAATTTGGTAGAGTCAGTCCAAAGAGAAAGAGGCGCTGCCTGTTCGAATGGCCTGGACATCTAGCAGGAGGGCGGGTCAGGATTAGAAGTGCAGTTATGGAGACTTGCCTGTTCTCTCTGCCTTACTCAGTCCTTGAGCTCAGGCCCCAGAGTATATCTCTCTCCACTAGGGGACAGGAATTTGGCAGACTGACTCAGGCTTTGAGCCCTCATTTGGCTTCTCTGAATAAGCAACAAATATGATATCCCATGCAATATTAGGAATGTCCTTTTACTAATTGTTATTCATTGTTTATGTGAAATTAAAATTAAAAGAATGTCCTGCACACCTGATGGAAGAAATTTATAGTCCAGTTAGAGAAATAAGACATTCACAAGTCACCAGAAAATGAAGTACAATAAGCTGAGCATCAGTAGTTCAAGGGTGGGTCGCCTGGGTGGCTCAGTCAGTTAAGCATTTGCCTTCGGCCCAGGTCATGATCCCAGGGTGCTAGGATCAAGTCCTGCATTGGGCTCCTTGTTCAGTGGGGAGTCTGCTTCTTCCTCTTCCTCTGCCTGTTCTCTCTCTCTCTCTCTCTCTCTCTCTCTCTCTCAAATAAATAAATAAATAAATAAATAAATAAATAAATAAAATCATTTTAAAAAGTCAAGGGTTGTGAGAATTTGGAGGTAGAAATTATTATATTTAATTTTAAATGGCCTGCTATTTTAGTACTGTACAAATATATGTGAAGTTACTAAGTGGAGAAAACAGGCTATTTTCAGTTTTTTTTTTTTTTTTTTTTAGATCTTACCCATTCATTTGACAGAGATAGAGACAGCCAGCAAGAGAGGGAACACAAGCAGGGGGAGTGGGAAAGGAAGAAGCAGGCTCCCAGGGGAAGAGCCCAACATGGGGCTCGATCCCAGAACTCCAGGATCACGCCCTGAGCTGAAGGCAGACGCCCAATGACTGAGCCATCTAGCCGCCCCTTATTTTCAGTATTTTTATTGTTTTTCTTCCTCCCCTGGCCCTTTTGCGTACTTCACATTATTGCTCCACCTCCACCTGACAGACATTTGAGAAAACTTTCCTGTTCCCAGGACTGTTCCAGGCACCAGGGGCAGAGTGGTGAACCAGATAGACATTGTCGTGCCTTCATGGAGTTCACAGTTTGGAGGGAAGACAGGCAACGGCAGGGAAACATCAAAGAACAGAATCACTTGATATAGTAATGACAACTATAGGAGAAGGTGGGCTGAGTGTGGAGGCTGTGTCGGGAGCTCCAGAAAGGGCACTCTGAGGAACAGACACTTGAGTGGAGGCCTCAGTGGTGTATAGCTGCCTTCCATGCACATGCCCCAGGGAAAAGCATTGCAGGCAAAGGGAACAGTAAAAATCCTGAAGCAGAAAAACAAAAATGAGGCTGAGGTGCCTGGGGTGTTATTACACACGGTACATTAAATAATAGCTTATTCTCCTTTTTTTCCTAATCCTTTTATTGAAGGGTGTATGCGTTTAAACTGAAATGGTTAAATGATAGGCAGCTAAAGAAAGAAAATAAAGCTAGGCATTGCAGTAATCCACGAACTATTAGGTAGACTATAATGATTTTTAGGGTCCATTTTAAGCGCACTTTTCTAGGATGTATTTTCCAGAATAATTCCAGAATAATCTCAGTCACTCATAATGCATCATGTCATTTACATGTATTATCTCATTCAACCATCTACCAATGTAGAAGCAAATGCTCTTACTATCATCCCCATTTTATAGATGCAAACACTGAGACCAGAAAGGTGATCTAATGGGCAGGAAGACTGAGATTGGAGGCCTTGTCACTATGCTGTACTACTTTTTTTTTTTTAAGATTTCATTTATTTATTTGAGAGAGAGAGAGAGAGCACAAGCCGGGGAAAGGGAGAAGCAGGCTACCCTCCAAGTGGGGAGGCCAACACAGGGCTCAATCCCACGACCCTGGGATCATGACCTGACCCCGGGATCATGACCTGAGCTGAAGGCAGACACTCAGCCAACTGAGCCACCCAGGAGCCCCAGCTTCTTTCTACTTTTAAAGACAGCAGGTACCCATGGATATTAGGATGCACTCACTAATTGACCCACCATGAAAAATGAGTCAGGTCCCTGATCTTGGCTAAAGAGAAGCTTTCTCCTTCCTTCTTGCAGGCAGAGGTTTGTTGCACGCCCTACATTCCAGCATTTCCCAGGGCAGATATCTACAAAAGAACTCTGCTAGCCTAATGGCAATATTCTTTGTGGATGCCTAAACTCAGTATTATTGTTGTTGATTATTATTATTGTTGCTGTTATTTCTTATGTCATCTATAACAATTTTGAATTCTGTAACTCTGTGATTGTTGAATAGGTGTCTTTCTAACTAGCATGAAAGTTATATGAGAGCAGGGGAGTGAGAGGCATCTACTATTTTTTCTTTAAATAAATGAAGACAGTTCCCTTTGGGACATCCTGAGTTTGGATGGTTCCACCTAAAAATAAAACAATCAGATATTTTACCAGCAAAAATGCATTTATTTGGGATTAACAGAGATTACAATTCAGGACCTGCAAGCTATGGCAAAACCATAGCCAAGTTCAACAAACAAAGGAGAGGGACTTATTTTATGGCAAAGAAGGAGGAAGTTGGGAGAGGTTGTTTTGAAGGAAAGTCCATTGCAGAAAAGCAAGAATTGGGGGTGATGACAGTTTCTCATTGTCTGGGTTGCAGGGGTAGTCAATTTCTTACAGGACATGCAATGTACATCTTTTCCTGCTGGGGCCTGTAATTGATGATTCTTTCCTGTTGAGGATTCTTCTGTTGGGTCTGTAATTGACAATCCTTCCTGTAACTGACACTGAGTGCTCTGATTGTCCCTTCCAGCTTCCCCCGAGTTTGCTTTGACAAGGCTTCTCTTTATTTTCACAGGCTATGGCAATAGAGAGTTGAAAGAATGCTTTTCCATCTCTTTGCATCACATATCCATTGTGAGGTAAACAGTGTTAACCCCACTATAAATTAAGCCTTAAAAATGAGGTGTAGCGTTAAGCCAAACACTTAACTAAGCTCTGTTTGCTCATTTCTTAAGCAACCCTTCACGGCATGTGTTATGTTATTGTTCTAAGCTCTGGGACAGAGCAACGAGCAAGAACGAAATCGCTGCCTTGGGGCACCTTACATTCTAGGGAGGATAGCAGGTACTCAGGAAATACCAAGTGTACATTAAATGTATAAGGTAAACAGGGATGAGTTAAGAGGGAGGGGGGATGAAAGAGGGAACAAGAGTAAGGAGAGTGTATGTATGTTGAGTGAGTGGGAGGGCACATATTGCATGGAGCACTGGGTATTATACGCAAACAATGAATCATGGAACATTATATCCAAAACTAAGGATGTACTGTATGGTGACTAACATAACACAATAAAAAATTTTTTAAAAGATTCAAAATGAAGTAAGTTTTGCTAAGAGAGCCACTCCAACTAGAGTGGAAACGAAGACACAGAAGTAATGCATCTGCACATCTCCTGTTTCAGTTTCCGATCACCACGAACTGTGGACTCCTGGCACTTGTAACTGCTCAGCTACAACCGGACCACCTCCTCCAACACAGCCTTCTACTTTGGACTGAACTAGAGACAATGTAACAACTGTTAGCGGCCAGCCCTCACCACAGTTCTTTCAAAACAAGTGCCTGTGTTTTTCCTTCATAGACCTGCTCTCCCTGCTGAAAATAAGGGGCACACCGGATTTCTCGCCAATCCTTGTCTCCCAGATGACCGTCCCTACTTCCCCAAATTGAGGTTTCAGGTGTTTTCCAGCGTCTACTCTTGATGGACACGAATGATGTGCAAATGCAGAGCCCACTCGAGGCTATTGACACATCATCAGGTTATGGCAAATACCAGAGGAAACATGAAAATGACAAAATACACTTCAAGTTAAATTGAGGTTCCTGAAATTGAGTTGTTTCCATTTACATCTTTTTGGAGGGGCACCTGGGTGGCTCAGTTGTTAAGCGTCTGCCTTCAGGTCAGGGCGTGATCCCGGAGTCCTGGGATCGAGCCCCACATGGGGCTCCTCCACTGGGAGCCTGCTCCTTCCTCTCCCCACTCCTGCTTGTGTACCCTGTCTCACTGGCTGTCTCTCTGTCAAATAAATAAAATCTAAAAGAAATAAAAATAAAAAAATAAATCTTTGTGGAAACTTTGGTTCACAAGAATCAGCTCTGGGTGTTATAAATATAATTTATACTTTGACATCACTTCAGAAATCCATTCATTGTGATCCATCACAGCCTATAAGGTACTCTAAATACCTATACTTACATTCACACCACCACCAACAACAAAAATCCTCTCAAAGGCATAAACTAAGAATCGTTGTTATCCGACATTTGCCAAAGTGACAGCAATTACTTGATGATATTATCCAAAAATTAACTTCTTAAAAGTATCCATTTAATGACATATTTCATAAAGTTTTACAAAACCGTGCCAGAAAAATGATCTGTTTAGGTATCAATTGGATAAAATGGCATGATTGCATTACCCCTAGAAGCAAAAGGATGGCTTCGTCATGTGTAAATTTATGCTGTTACTCATGGATTCTTTAATCCTATTATGTTATCTAAGCCGTAAAATAAAGAAAATCATTTCTATCTTTCTTGCCTAGAACTGCTTATTATCTCTAGCTTTCTGCCCACGGGGTTCTGAATTTTCATTTTGCAAGGGACCACACAGAACATGTTGCTGGTCCGGCAGATGGTTACAATTTATGTGGCCCCCTGCATGACAGCTCTAGGGAGTGGATGGACAAGGGGTGAAACCAGCAGAGAGGTTTGGGGTCCAAACACTCAGAGTGCACAGACTGACCTCAGCAGCCAGAGAGTCCTGCCCAGCTGGGACCTGCCTCATCTTATGAGTCCATGCAGGACACCCACTGCAAGAGTAGCCTGGCCCCATGACCTGCACACACACCACGGGAGGCCCCATCCAGTGGTGGGGAGGACCTGCTGTCCACACAGAACTATCCACATTACACAACGGAAATTCAGGATGGAGGGCAGGAGAGAGGGAGGTCAATGCACTAAGGACCTTTATAATCTGAAACACAGGAGAAATCCAGTGTTTCCAAGAATGTTTTTCTATCCCCTGCAGAAAGGAAACTTGGAATCCAAATTAATGAAATTTATTGGAAAATGAGGGAGATATGTTTGCATACTTAGCTTGTGGCTCAGGCAGTCCTCCCCTGAGACATTAGTGTCACTCTTGGCTTCAACGGGCTCCTTGGAAGGAAAACAGGGACATCCTGGGGATCTTATTTATTTGAGAGAGCAAAAGAGAACAAGACAGAGTGCACGAGTGCGGTGAGGGGCAGAGGGAGATGCAGACTTCCCACTGAGTGGGGAGCTTGATGCTGGGTTTGATCCCTGGAGTCCAGAAGCCTGACTTGAGCTGAAGGCAGATGCTTAACCCACTAAGCCACCCAGGAAACCCAGGAAAGACTTTTTTAAACAGTGTTTTACTAATAAAAGTTTTATAGAATAGCAGATGTAAAAAGAAAATTTAAGTCTCTTATATGTCCCTGCTAAGGGTATCCTTTTGTTGTTGTTGTTGTTGTTGTTGTTTTTTTAGTTAGTTAGTTAACGTACAGTACAGTATTGGTTTCTGGAGTAGAATTCGGTCATTCATCACTTACATACAACACTTAGTGCTGATCTGTGTCCTCCTTCATACCCATCATCCATCTACCCAACCCCGACCCACTTTCCTCTATCAATGCACAGTGTGCAGAGCTGCCTTGGGCTCTGAAAGTTCTAGCATGAGCCATCGCCACGGCAACCTGATGATGATGCACACCTTCCCTTCCATTTCAACTGTCACTCTGTGAGCCCAGCCCTTGCAGTTTGGTTAACAGGTGTGAAGCTCCCCACGATGGGAAATCTGAACTGTTTTTCTACAGGTATGTTCGTGTCAATTTTCTGAATTCCTTCTCTCAAGTTGGCTGCCTCACTTTTAGAGAAATTTGTTTCTTTTTTAAATTTTTCTTTTCATTTCCACACTCCAATTTGTCCACAGTTGCAGATGAAAATTCTAGGTTTTCCATATTAGTTAATTTTGATTTTTCAATGAAACTGGCTTCCTTTAATAGCTTCTAAATTCAGAAAAGTGGACTGTTTCTGAATGACAATTTTGTCCATACTCATACAGAGAACACACGAAGGGAATACACCACACTGCTCTCAGTGGATCAGGAGGATCTTGATGCCATCCCGGCAACCCGTGATAGGGAAAGGAATTCCAGGGCAACTCTTCTCAATGTAGATGATAAAATCTGAAAGCAAGTGTGAGCAGTCCAAATCCAGAGCTTTACAGAAGGAGAAAAAAAAAAAAACAGGGACATTTGAAGGCCCCCTGTGCCCCAACACTGGGGGCCACGCTCCCCCTCCCCCACGTACTCACCTCAGCCCGCCACTTTGCTCCCCGCACAGCTGGCGGATCGGGCCTGTCAGGCTCCTGGGGCCTAACCCTAACCCTAGGTCAGTCGACTAGGGGTCCCTCCCCAGGGGCCTGGAGCCACAGCTCCGGAGATAGGGGACCCCTGACCCCAGCAATGGACTCAGCCTGCCCACCTGCAGGCAACCCGTCCCCTCGGGGCACCGCAGAGCATGCAGGACTCAGCATTCAGATGAACATTCAGGAGAACCGCAGGGCCCCTGAGCCCCCAGCTACTTTGATGGCCCCCAGCGTCACAACACTTGGGACCACGTTACCACTACCCCCCGTCATCACCTCCGCCCACCGCTCCAATCACTGCACAGCCAGTGGATCGGGCCTGCCGGGCTCCTGGGGCCTAACCCTAACCCTAGATTGGCTGCCAAGGGGAGCCTCCCCAGGGGCCTGGCGCCACAACGCCAGGGATTGGGGACCCTGAATCCAAGCGCTGGACTCAGCCTGCCACTGCATAGCCCCCCTGGGGCCCTCGGGGTGCTGCCCAGCATTCAGGGCGGGAGAATGGGCAGGGACCCCTGAGCCCCCGGCAAAATTCGATGGCCCCCCGTGCCACAGCGCTTGGGCCCACACTCCCCCTCCCCGACACCTTCACCTTGGCAAGCTGCCTTGCTCACCACTCAGATGGAAGATCGGGCTTGTTGCGATCCTGGGGCCTAACCCTAAACTTTGGTCGGGGACTGAGGGGCCCTTTCCTAGGGGCCTGGCACAGCACCGCATAGGACTGGGGAAGCCCGAGCCCCAGCGGCACCAGCGGCCTCACCTCGGCCCGCCTCTCCGCTCGTCGCACAGCCAGAGGATCGGGCCTGCCGGCTTCCTGGGGGCTAACACTAACCCTAGCCGGCCCCCGAGGGGCTACTCTGAAGGGGCCAGGCGCCGCAATGGCGGGGATTGGGGACACCGGAGCCCAGCGCCAGACTCATTCTGCCGCCCTGCCACCACCCGGGCCGCTAGGGGCGCCGCCGGTCATTCAGTGTGGGAGAACGGGCAGGGCCCTCCGAGCCCCTGGCGACTTTCGAAGGCTCAGCCAGCCCAAAACACTTGGGCCCCCGCTCCCGCTCGCGAGAGGCCTCACCTCGGCCCTCCCCTACGCTCGGCAAGCAGCCGATGGATGGATCGGGCCTGCTGACCTCCTGGGGGCTAACCCTAACCCTAGGTCGGTCCCCAAGGGGCCACGTCTAAGGGGACTGACACTGCAACGCCTGGGATTGGGGACCCCCGAGCTACAGCGCTAGACTCACCCTGCCATCCTGCCGCCACCGGGCCGCTAGGGGCACCGCCGGTCATTCAGGGCGGGAGAACCGGCAGGGCCCTCGAGTCCTCGGGGACCTTCGAAGGATCCCCGCGCCAAAACGCTTGGGCCCACGTTCCCGCTCGCCGGTGCTCTCACCTCGGCCCACCCCTCCGCTCACCGCATAGCCGGCAGATCGGGCCTGCCGGCCTCTTGGGTGCTAACCCTATCCCTAGGTCGGCCCCTGAGGGGCCCCTCCCAAGGGGCTTGGTGCCACAACACTGGGGATTGGGGATCCCCGAGCTGTAGCGCCAGACTCACCCTGCCACCCCTCTGCCACCAGGGCTGCTAGGGGAAACGCCGGTCATTTCGTGTGAGTGAGCAGGCAGGGCCCTCCGAGCCCCCGTCGACCTTCGAAAGCCCCCCATGCCAAAATGCTGGGGCCCACGCTCCCAGTCACCAGAGCCCTCACCTGGGCCCGCCCCTCCGCTTGCCGCACAGCCAGCGGATAGGGCCTGCCGGCCTCCTGGGGGCTAACCATAACCATAGGTTGGCCCCCGAGGTGCCCCTACCAAGGGGCCTGGCGCCACAACGCAGGGAATTTGGGACCGCTAGTCTCAGCGAAGGACTCATCCTGCTTCCCCGCCGCCACCCGGGCCGCTTGGGGTGTCACCGGATATTCATGATGGAAGAACAATCGGGCCCTCCAGACCTTCGAAGTCCCCCCACGCCAAAACGCTGGGGCCCACGCTCCTGCTCCCCAGTTCCGACACCTAGGCCCACCCCTCCGCTGGCCGCATAGCCCGCGGATCGGGCCTGCCGGCCTCCTGGGTGCTAACCATAACTCTAAGTCGGCCCACGAGGGGACCACCCCAAGGGGCCTGGGGTCCCAACGCCGGGAATTCGGGACTCCCACGTCTCAGCGCCAGACTCACCCTGCCGCCCTGCCGCCACCCGGGCCGCTAGGGGTGCCACCGGTCATTCAGGGCGGGAGAACGGGCAGGGACCATGGAGCCCCCTGCGATATTTGAAAGCCCCCCGCACCAAAACATTTGGGCCCACGCTCCCGCTCACCAGCGCCCTCACCTCGGCCCGCCCTTCTGCACGCCGCACAGCCAGCGGATCAGGCCTGCCGGCCTCCTGGGGGCTATCCCAACCCTAGGTCGGCCCTCGAGGGGCCTCTCCCAAGTAGCCTGGAGTCGCAACGCCGGGGATTGGGGACCCCCGAGCCCCAGCGCCGGACTCACCCTGCCGCCCCACCGCCACCCGGGCTGCTAGGGGCGCCGCGGGTCATTCAGTGCAAGAGATCTGGCAGGGCCCTCCGAGACCCCAGCGACCTTCGAAGGCCCCGCGAGCGAAAACGCTTGGATCCACTCTCCCTCTCGCCTGCGCCCTCAACACGACCCGCCCCTCCGCTCGCTGCACAGCCAGCGGATCGGGCCTGCCAGTCTCCTGGAGGCTAACCCGAACCCTAGGTCGACCCACAAGGGGCCCCTCCCAAGGGTCCTGGTGCCACAACGCTGGGGATTGGGTACCCCCTAGCCCCAGCGCTGGAGTCACCCTGCCGGCCTGCTGACAACTGGGCGGATAGGGGCGCTGCCGGTAATTCAGGGTAGGAGAACGGGCAGGGCCCTCCGAGCACCCGGCGCCCTTTGAAGCCCCTCCGCGCCAAAACGCTTGGGCCCATGCTCCTGTTGGCCAGCGCCCAAACCTCGGCCCACCCCTCCGCTCGCCTCCAGCTGGCGGATCATGCCTGCCTGCCTCCTGGGGGCTAACCCTAACCCTAGGTCGGCCCCCGAGGGGCCCCTCCCAAGGGGCCTGTCACCACAACGCCGGGGATTTGGGACCCCCGAGCCCCAGCGCCCGACTAAGCCTGCCGCCCCGATGCCACCTGGGCCGCCGGTCATTCAGGGCGGGAGAATGGGCAGGGCCTTCCAAGGCCCCAGGGAGCTTTGAAGGCCCCCCACACCAAAACGATTGGGCCCATGCTCCCGATCCCCAGCGCCCTCACGTCGGGCCTGCCCATCTGCTCGCCACACAGTTGGTGGTTCAGGCCTGCCGGCCTCCTGGGGGCTCACCCTAACCCTGGGGCAGCCCCCGAGGGGCCACTCCCAAGGGGCCTGGCGCCACAACGCCGGGGATTGGGGACACACGAGCCCAGCGGCAAACTCACCCTGCCGCTCCGCCACCACCCGTGCCGTTAGGGGCACTGCTGGTCATTTAGGGCGGGAGAACGGGTAGGGCCCTCCTAGCCCCTGGCGACCTTCGAAGGCACCCCACCCCAAAACACTTGGCCCTGCTCCCACTCGCCAGCGGCCTCACCTCAGGCCGCCGCTCCACTCTCCGAACAGCCAGCAGATCGGGCATGCCGGCCTCCTGGGGGCTAACCTTAACCTTAGGACGGCCCCTGAGAGGCCCCTCCCAAGGAGCCTGGCGTTGCTGGACACACCCTGCCGCCCCGCCGCCACCCGGGCCGCTAGGGGCGCCACTGGTCATTCAGGGCGGGAGAACGGGCAGGGCCCTCGGAGCCCCTGGCGACCTTCAAAGGCCTTCCCGCCAAAACGCTTGGGCCCACGCTCCTGCTCGCCGGCACCCTCACCTCGGCCCGCCCCTCCGCTCACCGCACAGTCAGCGGTTCGGGCCTACTGGCCTCCTGGGAATTAACTCTAACCCTAGGTCGGCCATCGAGGGGCCCCTCCCAAGGGGCCTGGCGCCGCCACGCCGGGGATTGGGGACATCCGAACCCCAGCGCCAGACTCACCTTGCCGCCCCGCTGCCACCCGGGCCGCTAGGGGCGCCGCGGGTCATTCTGTGCGGGAGAACGGGCAGGGCCCTCCGAGACACGGCGACCTTCAAAGTCCCCCCGTGATAAAATGCTTGGGACCACGCTCCTGCTCACCATCGCCCACAGCTCGGCCCGCCCCTCCACACACCCCACAGCCAGCGGATCGGGCCTGCCGGCCTCCTGGGGGCTAACTATTACCCTAGGTTGGCCCCAGAGTCTCCCCTCCCAAGGGGCGTGGGTCCACAACGCCAGGGATTGGGGACCCCCGAGCCCCAGCGCCGGACTCACCCTTCTGCCCCGCCACGACCTAGGTCATTAGGGGCGCCGCCGGTCATTCAGGGCGGGAGAACGTGCAGGGCCCTCCAAACCCCGGCGACCTTCGAATGCCCCGGGCACCAAAACGCTTGGGGCCACGCTCCCGCTCGCCAGCGCCTTCACCTCTGCCCACCCCTCCGCTCGCAGCATAGCCGGCTGATCGGGCCTGTTGGCCTCCTGGGGGCTCACCCTAACTCTAGGTCAGACCCCGAGGGGACCCTCCCAAGGAGCCTGGCGCCGCAACGCCGGGGATTGGGGAACCCCTAGCCCCAGCGCCAGACTCACCCTGCCGCCCCGCCGCCACCGCGGCCGCTAGGGGCGCCGCTGGTCATTCAGAGCTGGAGAACGGGCAGGGCCCTCCGATCCCCCGGTGACCTTTGAAGGCCTCCCCGCCCCAAAACACTTGGGTCCACGCTCCCACTCACCAGCGCTTTCACCTCAGCCCGACCACGGCTCGCCACACAGCCAGCAGATCGGGCCTGCCGGCCTCCTGCGGGCTAGCCCTAACCCTAGTTTGGCCCCGGATAGGCCAATCCCAAGGGGCCTGGAGCCGCAACACCGGGGATTGGGGACCACCGAGCCCCAGCGCCGAACTCACCCTTCCACCCCGCCACCACCCGGGCCTCTAAGGGCTCAGCCCGTCATTCAGGGCGGGAGAACGGGCAGGGCCTTCCCAGCCCCCGGTGACATTCGAAGGCCCCCGCGCCCAAATGTTTCAGCCCACACTCTCGCTCGCCAGCACCCTCACCTCGGCCCGCCCCTCCGCTCACGGAAGAGCCGGCAGATCAGGGCTGCTGGCCTCCTGGGAATTAACTCTAACCCTAGGTCGGCCCCCGAGGGCCCCATCCCAAGGGGCCTGGCGACGCAACGCCAGGGATTGGGGTCCCCAAAGCCCCAGCGCCGGACTCACCCTTCGGCCCCACCACCACCCGGGCCGCTAGGGGCGTCGCCGGTCATTCAGGGCGGGAGAACTGGCAGAGCCGTCTGAGCCCCTGGCGACCTTCGAAGGCCCCCGCGCCAAAATGATTGGGCCCACACTCCCGCTCGCCAGCGCTCTTACCTGGGCACACCCCTCCACTCGTCGACAGTCGGTGGATCGGGCCTGCGGGCCTCCTGGGGGCTAACCCTAACACTAGGTCGACCCCCGAGGGGCCCCTCCCAAGGGGCCTGTCGCCGCAACCACGGGGATTGGGGATCCCGAGCCCCAGCACCAGACTCAACCTGCCGCCCCGCTACCACACGGGCCGCAAGCAGAGCCACCGGTCATTCAGGGCAGAAGAACGGGCAGGGTCTTCCGAGCCACCGGGGACCTTCGAAGGCCCCCTGCGCCAAGACGCTTGGGTCCACGCTCCCGCTTGTCAGTGCCCTCACCTCAGCTCTCCCTGCTGCTTGCAGCACAGCCAGTGGATCGGGCCTGCCGGCCTCCTGGGGGCTAAACCTAACTCTACATCGGCCCCTGAGGGACCCTCCCAAGAATCCTGGAGAAGCAACGCCGGGGATTGGGGACCCCCGAGCCCCAGCGCAGGACTCACAATGCCACCCCTCCACCACCCAGGTCACTAGGGGCGCCGCCGGTCATTCAGGGAGGGAGAACGAGCAGGGCCCTCCAAGCCCCTGGCGACCTTTGAAGGCCCCTAGCGGCAAAATGCTTGGGCCCACGCTCCTGCTCGCCAGCATCCTCACCTCGGCCCACCCCTGCGCTGACCCACAGAGGGCGGATCGGGCCTGCAGGACTCCTGGGGTCTAACCCTAACCCAAGGTCTGCCCCCGAGGGGCCCTTCCCAAGGGGCCTGGCCCCACAACACCAGGGATTGGGGACCCGGAGCCCCAGAGCCGGACTCACCCTGCCGCCCTGCGGCCACCCGGGCCGCTATGGAAGCCGTCAGTCATTCAGGGCAGGAGAACGGGCTGGCCTCTCCGACCCCCGGCTACATTCGAGAGCCCCCCGCGCCAAAACGCTTGGGCCCTCGCTCCCGCTCGCCATGGCCTCACATCGGCTCCCCTTTCCGCTCACTGCACAGCTGGCATTTCAGGCCTGACTGCCTCCTGGCGGCTAACCCTAACCCTAGGTTGGGCCCCGAGGGGCCCCACCCAAGGGGCCTGGCGCTGTAACACAGGGGATTGGGGACCCCGAGCCTCAGCGCTGGACTCAACCTGCCATCCCGCCGCCACCGGGGCCGCTAGGGTACCGTCGGTCATTCAGGGAGGGAGAACGGTCAGGGTCCTCAGAGTCCCCAGCGACATTCGAAGGCCCCCCTCGCCAAAACGCTTGGGCCCACGCTCCCACTCGCCAGCGGCCTCACCTCATCCCGCCCCAATGCTCGCCGCACAGCTGACAGATTGGGCCTGCCGGCCTCCTGGGGGCTCACCCTAACCCTAGGTCAGCCCCTGAGTTACACCTCCCAAGGGGCCTGGCGCCGCAATGCTGGGGATTGGGAATCCCCGAGCCCCAGCGACGGACTCACCCTTCCGCCCCGACGCGACAGGGCCGCAAGGGGCGCCTCCGCTCATTCAGGGTGGGAGAACGGGCAGGGCCCTCCGAGCCCCCGGCGACCTTGGAAGGCCCCCCGCGCCAAAACGCTTGGGTACACACACCCGTTGGCCAGCGGCCTCACCTCGGCCCCCCTCCACTCGCCGCACACCTGGTGGATCGGGCCTGCCAGCCTCCAGGCGGCTAACCCTAACCCAAGGTCTGCCCCTGAAGGGCCCCTCCCAAGGGGCCTGGCACCGGAACGCCGGGGATTGGGGACCCCCGAGCCCCAGCACCGGACTCATCCTGCGGCCCCCACAGCACCCGGGCCACTAGGGGCACTGCCGGTCATTCTGGGCGAGAGAACTGGCAGGGCCCTCCGACCCCTGGCGACATTCGAATGCCCCTTCGCGCCAAAACGCTTGGGCCCATTCTCCCGCTCACCATGCCCTCACCTCGGCCCCCCCTTCTGCTCACCGCACAGCTGGCAGATCGGGCCTGCCGGCCTCCTGGGGGCTAACCCTAACCCCAGGTTCGGCCCCGACAGGCCCCTCCCAAGGGGCCTGGCGCAGCAACACCAGTGATTGGGGAATCCTGAGCCCCAGCACCAGACTCACCCTGCTGCCCCGCCACCACCCAGGCCGCTAGGGGCGCCGCCGGTCATTCAGGGCGGGAGAACAGGCAGGGTCCTCCGAGCCCCCAGCGACCTTTGAAGGCCCCCCAGGCCAAAACGCTTGGGCCCACTCTCCCGCTCGCCAGCGCCATCAACTGGCCCGCAATTCCGCTCACCGCACAGCCGGCGGATCCGGCCTGCTGGCCTCCTGGGCGCTAACCCTAACCCTAGGTCGTCCCACCAGGGGCCGCTCCCAAGGGGCCTGGCGCCACAAGTCCGGATTGGGGCCCCCCAAGCCCTATCCCCGGACCACCCTGCCGCCCCACCGCCGCCCGAGCTGCTAGGGGCACCGCCGGTCATTCAGCGCGGGAGAACGGGCAGGGCCCTTCGAGCCCATGGAGAACTTCGATGGCCTCCCGCTGCAAAATGCTTGGGCCCACGTTCCCGCTTGCCAACGCCCTCACCTCGCCCCACCCATCAGGTTGCCACACATTTGGCGGATCGGGACCTCCGGCCTCCCGGGGGTAACCCTAAGCCTAGGTGGCCTGGGGTTTGGGGACCCCCAAGCCCCAGTGCCGTACTCACTGTGCTGTGACGCAGCCAATTGGGCTGGTAGGGGTGCCGCCAGTCATTCAGGGAGGGAGAACGGACAAGGCCCTACTACGACTTATGAGAGGGTGCCAGCAGATTGGAAGGTGCTGCCTGTTCTCCCGCCCTGAATGACCGGCAGCACCCGTAGCGGCCCGGGTGGTGGCGGAGCACCAGGGTGAGTCCGGGTCTGGGACTCGGGGTTCCCCAATCCCCAGGTGGCGGCGCCAGGCCCCTGGGGAGGCTCCCCTTGGCAGCCAATCTAGGGTTAGGGTTAGGCCCCAGGAGCCCGGCAGGCCCGATCCACTGGCTGTGCAGTGATTGGAGCGGTGGGCGGAGGTGATGACGGGGGGGTAGTGGTAACGTGGTCCCAAGTGTTGTGACGCTGGGGGCCATCAAAGTAGCTGGGGGCTCAGGGGCCCTGCGGTTCTCCTGAATGTTCATCTGAATGCTGAGTCCTGCATGCTCTGCGGTGCCCCGAGGGGACGGGTTGCCTGCAGGTGGGCAGGCTGAGTCCATTGCTGGGGTCAGGGGTCCCCTATCTCCGGAGCTGTGGCTCCAGGCCCCTGGGGAGGGACCCCTAGTCGACTGACCTAGGGTTAGGGTTAGGCCCCAGGAGCCTGACAGGCCCGATCCGCCAGCTGTGCGGGGAGCAAAGTGGCGGGCTGAAGTGAGTACGTGGGGGAGGGGGAGCGTGGCCCCCAGTGTTGGGGCACAGGGGGCCTTCAAATGTCCCTGTTTTTTTTTTTTTCTCCTTCTGTAAAGCTCTGGATTTGGACTGCTCACACTTGCTTTCAGATTTTATCATCTACATTGAGAAGAGTTGCCCTGGAATTCCTTTCCCTATCACGGGTTGCCGGGATGGCATCAAGATCCTCCTGATCCACTGAGAGCAGTGTGGTGTATTCCCTTCGTGTGTTCTCTGTATGAGTATGGACAAAATTGTCATTCAGAAACAGTCCACTTTTCTGAATTTAGAAGCTATTAAAGGAAGCCAGTTTCATTGAAAAATCAAAATTAACTAATATGGAAAACCTAGAATTTTCATCTGCAACTGTGGACAAATTGGAGTGTGGAAATGAAAAGAAAAATTTAAAAAAGAAACAAATTTCTCTAAAAGTGAGGCAGCCAACTTGAGAGAAGGAATTCAGAAAATTGACACGAACATACCTGTAGAAAAACAGTTCAGATTTCCCATCGTGGGGAGCTTCACACCTGTTAACCAAACTGCAAGGGCTGGGCTCACAGAGTGACAGTTGAAATGGAAGGGAAGGTGTGCATCATCATCAGGTTGCCGTGGCGATGGCTCATGCTAGAACTTTCAGAGCCCAAGGCAGCTCTGCACACTGTGCATTGATAGAGGAAAGTGGGTCGGGGTTGGGTAGATGGATGATGGGTATGAAGGAGGACACAGATCAGCACTAAGTGTTGTATGTAAGTGATGAATGACCGAATTCTACTCCAGAAACCAATACTGTACTGTACGTTAACTAACTAACTAAAAAAACAACAACAACAACAACAACAACAAAAGGATACCCTTAGCAGGGACATATAAGAGACTTAAATTTTCTTTTTACATCTGCTATTCTATAAAACTTTTATTAGTAAAACACTGTTTAAAAAAGTCTTTCCTGGGTTTCCTGGGTGGCTTAGTGGGTTAAGCATCTGCCTTCAGCTCAAGTCAGGCTTCTGGACTCCAGGGATCAAACCCAGCATCAAGCTCCCCACTCAGTGGGAAGTCTGCATCTCCCTCTGCCCCTCACCGCACTCGTGCACTCTGTCTTGTTCTCTTTTGCTCTCTCAAATAAATAAGATCCCCAGGATGTCCCTGTTTTCCTTCCAAGGAGCCCGTTGAAGCCAAGAGTGACACTAATGTCTCAGGGGAGGACTGCCTGAGCCACAAGCTAAGTATGCAAACATATCTCCCTCATTTTCCAATAAATTTCATTAATTTGGATTCCAAGTTTCCTTTCTGCAGGGGATAGAAAAACATTCTTGGAAACACTGGATTTCTCCTGTGTTTCAGATTATAAAGGTCCTTAGTGCATTGACCTCCCTCTCTCCTGCCCTCCATCCTGAATTTCCGTTGTGTAATGTGGATAGTTCTGTGTGGACAGCAGGTCCTCCCCACCACTGGATGGGGCCTCCCGTGGTGTGTGTGCAGGTCATGGGGCCAGGCTACTCTTGCAGTGGGTGTCCTGCATGGACTCATAAGATGAGGCAGGTCCCAGCTGGGCAGGACTCTCTGGCTGCTGAGGTCAGTCTGTGCACTCTGAGTGTTTGGACCCCAAACCTCTCTGCTGGTTTCACCCCTTGTCCATCCACTCCCTAGAGCTGTCATGCAGGGGGCCACATAAATTGTAACCATCTGCCGGACCAGCAACATGTTCTGTGTGGTCCCTTGCAAAATGAAAATTCAGAACCCCGTGGGCAGAAAGCTAGAGATAATAAGCAGTTCTAGGCAAGAAAGATAGAAATGATTTTCTTTATTTTACGGCTTAGATAACATAATAGGATTAAAGAATCCATGAGTAACAGCATAAATTTACACATGACGAAGCCATCCTTTTGCTTCTAGGGGTAATGCAATCATGCCATTTTATCCAATTGATACCTAAACAGATCATTTTTCTGGCACGGTTTTGTAAAACTTTATGAAATATGTCATTAAATGGATACTTTTAAGAAGTTAATTTTTGGATAATATCATCAAGTAATTGCTGTCACTTTGGCAAATGTCGGATAACAACGATTCTTAGTTTATGCCTTTGAGAGGATTTTTGTTGTTGGTGGTGGTGTGAATGTAAGTATAGGTATTTAGAGTACCTTATAGGCTGTGATGGATCACAATGAATGGATTTCTGAAGTGATGTCAAAGTATAAATTATATTTATAACACCCAGAGCTGATTCTTGTGAACCAAAGTTTCCACAAAGATTTATTTTTTTATTTTTATTTCTTTTAGATTTTATTTATTTGACAGAGAGACAGCCAGTGAGACAGGGTACACAAGCAGGAGTGGGGAGAGGAAGGAGCAGGCTCCCAGTGGAGGAGCCCCATGTGGGGCTCGATCCCAGGACTCCGGGATCACGCCCTGACCTGAAGGCAGACGCTTAACAACTGAGCCACCCAGGTGCCCCTCCAAAAAGATGTAAATGGAAACAACTCAATTTCAGGAACCTCAATTTAACTTGAAGTGTATTTTGTCATTTTCATGTTTCCTCTGGTATTTGCCATAACCTGATGATGTGTCAATAGCCTCGAGTGGGCTCTGCATTTGCACATCATTCGTGTCCATCAAGAGTAGACGCTGGAAAACACCTGAAACCTCAATTTGGGGAAGTAGGGACGGTCATCTGGGAGACAAGGATTGGCGAGAAATCCGGTGTGCCCCTTATTTTCAGCAGGGAGAGCAGGTCTATGAAGGAAAAACACAGGCACTTGTTTTGAAAGAACTGTGGTGAGGGCTGGCCGCTAACAGTTGTTACATTGTCTCTAGTTCAGTCCAAAGTAGAAGGCTGTGTTGGAGGAGGTGGTCCGGTTGTAGCTGAGCAGTTACAAGTGCCAGGAGTCCACAGTTCGTGGTGATCGGAAACTGAAACAGGAGATGTGCAGATGCATTACTTCTGTGTCTTCGTTTCCACTCTAGTTGGAGTGGCTCTCTTAGCAAAACTTACTTCATTTTGAATCTTTTAAAAAATTTTTTATTGTGTTATGTTAGTCACCATACAGTACATCCTTAGTTTTGGATATAATGTTCCATGATTCATTGTTTGCGTATAATACCCAGTGCTCCATGCAATATGTGCCCTCCCACTCACTCAACATACATACACTCTCCTTACTCTTGTTCCCTCTTTCATCCCCCCTCCCTCTTAACTCATCCCTGTTTACCTTATACATTTAATGTACACTTGGTATTTCCTGAGTACCTGCTATCCTCCCTAGAATGTAAGGTGCCCCAAGGCAGCGATTTCGTTCTTGCTCGTTGCTCTGTCCCAGAGCTTAGAACAATAACATAACACATGCCGTGAAGGGTTGCTTAAGAAATGAGCAAACAGAGCTTAGTTAAGTGTTTGGCTTAACGCTACACCTCATTTTTAAGGCTTAATTTATAGTGGGGTTAACACTGTTTACCTCACAATGGATATGTGATGCAAAGAGATGGAAAAGCATTCTTTCAACTCTCTATTGCCATAGCCTGTGAAAATAAAGAGAAGCCTTGTCAAAGCAAACTCGGGGGAAGCTGGAAGGGACAATCAGAGCACTCAGTGTCAGTTACAGGAAGGATTGTCAATTACAGACCCAACAGAAGAATCCTCAACAGGAAAGAATCATCAATTACAGGCCCCAGCAGGAAAAGATGTACATTGCATGTCCTGTAAGAAATTGACTACCCCTGCAACCCAGACAATGAGAAACTGTCATCACCCCCAATTCTTGCTTTTCTGCAATGGACTTTCCTTCAAAACAACCTCTCCCAACTTCCTCCTTCTTTGCCATAAAATAAGTCCCTCTCCTTTGTTTGTTGAACTTGGCTATGGTTTTGCCATAGCTTGCAGGTCCTGAATTGTAATCTCTGTTAATCCCAAATAAATGCATTTTTGCTGGTAAAATATCTGATTGTTTTATTTTTAGGTGGAACCATCCAAACTCAGGATGTCCCAAAGGGAACTGTCTTCATTTATTTAAAGAAAAAATAGTAGATGCCTCTCACTCCCCTGCTCTCATATAACTTTCATGCTAGTTAGAAAGACACCTATTCAACAATCACAGAGTTACAGAATTCAAAATTGTTATAGATGACATAAGAAATAACAGCAACAATAATAATAATCAACAACAATAATACTGAGTTTAGGCATCCACAAAGAATATTGCCATTAGGCTAGCAGAGTTCTTTTGTAGATATCTGCCCTGGGAAATGCTGGAATGTAGGGCGTGCAACAAACCTCTGCCTGCAAGAAGGAAGGAGAAAGCTTCTCTTTAGCCAAGATCAGGGACCTGACTCATTTTTCATGGTGGGTCAATTAGTGAGTGCATCCTAATATCCATGGGTACCTGCTGTCTTTAAAAGTAGAAAGAAGCTGGGGCTCCTGGGTGGCTCAGTTGGCTGAGTGTCTGCCTTCAGCTCAGGTCATGATCCCGGGGTCAGGTCATGATCCCAGGGTCGTGGGATTGAGCCCTGTGTTGGCCTCCCCACTTGGAGGGTAGCCTGCTTCTCCCTTTCCCCGGCTTGTGCTCTCTCTCTCTCTCTCAAATAAATAAATGAAATCTTAAAAAAAAAAAAGTAGTACAGCATAGTGACAAGGCCTCCAATCTCAGTCTTCCTGCCCATTAGATCACCTTTCTGGTCTCAGTGTTTGCATCTATAAAATGGGGATGATAGTAAGAGCATTTGCTTCTACATTGGTAGATGGTTGAATGAGATAATACATGTAAATGACATGATGCATTATGAGTGACTGAGATTATTCTGGAATTATTCTGGAAAATACATCCTAGAAAAGTGCGCTTAAAATGGACCCTAAAAATCATTATAGTCTACCTAATAGTTCGTGGATTACTGCAATGCCTAGCTTTATTTTCTTTCTTTAGCTGCCTATCATTTAACCATTTCAGTTTAAACGCATACACCCTTCAATAAAAGGATTAGGAAAAAAAGGAGAATAAGCTATTATTTAATGTACCGTGTGTAATAACACCCCAGGCACCTCAGCCTCATTTTTGTTTTTCTGCTTCAGGATTTTTACTGTTCCCTTTGCCTGCAATGCTTTTCCCTGGGGCATGTGCATGGAAGGCAGCTATACACCACTGAGGCCTCCACTCAAGTGTCTGTTCCTCAGAGTGCCCTTTCTGGAGCTCCCGACACAGCCTCCACACTCAGCCCACCTTCTCCTATAGTTGTCATTACTATATCAAGTGATTCTGTTCTTTGATGTTTCCCTGCCGTTGCCTGTCTTCCCTCCAAACTGTGAACTCCATGAAGGCACGACAATGTCTATCTGGTTCACCACTCTGCCCCTGGTGCCTGGAACAGTCCTGGGAACAGGAAAGTTTTCTCAAATGTCTGTCAGGTGGAGGTGGAGCAATAATGTGAAGTACGCAAAAGGGCCAGGGGAGGAAGAAAAACAATAAAAATACTGAAAATAAGGGGCGGCTAGATGGCTCAGTCATTGGGCGTCTGCCTTCAGCTCAGGGCGTGATCCTGGAGTTCTGGGATCGAGCCCCATGTTGGGCTCTTCCCCTGGGAGCCTGCTTCTTCCTTTCCCACTCCCCCTGCTTGTGTTCCCTCTCTTGCTGGCTGTCTCTATCTCTGTCAAATGAATGGGTAAGATCTAAAAAAAAAAAAAAAAAAAACTGAAAATAGCCTGTTTTCTCCACTTAGTAACTTCACATATATTTGTACAG
Source organism: Ursus arctos (assembly GCF_023065955.2). Lineage (NCBI taxonomy): Eukaryota > Metazoa > Chordata > Mammalia > Carnivora > Ursidae > Ursus > Ursus arctos. The sequence goes on along the minus strand of NW_026622929.1, from coordinate 6,068 downwards.
TACTAAAATAGCAGGCCATTTAAAATTAAATATAATAATTTCTACCTCCAAATTCTCACAACCCTTGACTTTTTAAAATGATTTTATTTATTTATTTATTTATTTATTTATTTATTTATTTGAGAGAGAGAGAGAGAGAGAGAGAGAGAGAGAGAACAGGCAGAGGAAGAGGAAGAAGCAGACTCCCCACTGAACAAGGAGCCCAATGCAGGACTTGATCCTAGCACCCTGGGATCATGACCTGGGCCGAAGGCAAATGCTTAACTGACTGAGCCACCCAGGCGACCCACCCTTGAACTACTGATGCTCAGCTTATTGTACTTCATTTTCTGGTGACTTGTGAATGTCTTATTTCTCTAACTGGACTATAAATTTCTTCCATCAGGTGTGCAGGACATTCTTTTAATTTTAATTTCACATAAACAATGAATAACAATTAGTAAAAGGACATTCCTAATATTGCATGGGATATCATATTTGTTGCTTATTCAGAGAAGCCAAATGAGGGCTCAAAGCCTGAGTCAGTCTGCCAAATTCCTGTCCCCTAGTGGAGAGAGATATACTCTGGGGCCTGAGCTCAAGGACTGAGTAAGGCAGAGAGAACAGGCAAGTCTCCATAACTGCACTTCTAATCCTGACCCGCCCTCCTGCTAGATGTCCAGGCCATTCGAACAGGCAGCGCCTCTTTCTCTTTGGACTGACTCTACCAAATTACTAGACTCCTAGAGGACTTGCATCAAGCCTCGCTCTGCAGACGTGAGACACATGGTGTTTTTAGTCTTTGTCATCCCATAGAAACTAACACACATCAATACAAATTCACATCCTTACTATAACGAACTGCACAGTCTGGATGAAAGCTAAGCATACCGCTGGCCCAGCAGTGAGTTCCAGGTTTGGGAAGTACTCGCCATGCAGAAGCATCATCTCATTTAGCCTTTGCAACAACCCTACAAGGCAGAATATCTGTAATCACACCCATTTTACAGAAAATGGACCTGAGGCTCACAGAGTTTAAGTCACATAGCTAGAAAGAAGCAGAGTGAGGACTTGACCCCAAGCATCTTGGCTCAAGCATCTATGCTTGTAACTACCTCATTCTACTTTTGCCTGGAGCAGTTCAGGGTACAGAGAGGGGAAAATAAACAGATTTTCCAAAACGAAAGTTAGAAGCATGTGGTAAGGAAAATGATGGGGTCGTGGCACTTTTCCAGACCCTAGAATGTACAGAGAAAAAAAAAAACTGTGGCTTCAAGTCACATAATCCAAGCATGAAGCAATCGCTTGTGAATTCTGCTGTGTCGCAAATGTCTCATTTAACCCCTTCAGATCTAGAGTTAAGTGTGTCCTTCAGTCCCCATTTCAGTGGAAGTGTCAATACTAGGGTCTTGAGGCAAAGACAAGTTATGTGCCACAGCCCCTAAGGAAATACTGAGCATCCAGCTAATGTAAATATCAGGGTAATTTTTTCAAGGATCCTTTACCCCACCCTGCCCTCTCCCTGGGCAAGAGTGCGCCCTTTCCACACAAATTGCAAAGCCTAGAGAATGAGACAAATGAACTTGTGTTTGTCTCCTGTAGATTGGGGGAAAGTGTTTGGTGGCAGATTCCAAATGGTTTACTTGTTGCCGGAGTTAGTTCCTGGTCTTAACACCAACTCTGAAAGGACATTATTGCAACAGCAACAAAGCAGCAGCAGCTTCATTTGCACAAAAGCTCCCTGGCCAGGGACACAAGTCTCTGGAATACAGTTGTGACTTGGTGTCAAACAAACTATGTAACTTTGGAAGCGCTCAAAGTAGGTGTGCTCAGATGGGCAGAAGGTAAAAGCTGCCAGAGTTGATGGTTTTAAAATGTGAACAGAACTAAATTTCACCTTGTCTCAGGACACAAGAGCATAAACGTGATTCTGTTTGAGGGAAATAAAAAAGGCAACATCGGAACATTCATCAACAATGGGAGGCCGAAATGGTGCAGGAGAAGACCTTTGTTTCTCTGCCCAAAATGTAGCTGAAAATATACATTTTGCAGCTGTATTTTAAAATACATAACATTTTTGGAAGCCAGTCCCTTGTCATCAATCTGACAGTCCACTTCTGCCGGAGCTTTAACATTTTCAAAACGTAATCTTCAAAGCCCAAACAAGAAAAAGAGTCTAAAGGACATGAAGGATCCCTGGGGGGGAATCCCTGTTTGATGACAACGCACACTGCCATGAATTTCCCCTGTCAGAGGGAGGAGGCGAGAGAGCAGATGGCTGTGTTAGCTGACCGGACAGGCGAACAACAGAGACTGCCATTCCGTTTGCTCAGGTAACTGGAGTACTTCTTCCACTCAGGTTTCTCTGGATCCACCACGTGTCAGGACCCTTTCGGGTGAAAATCACAGCCACCCAACTCAACAAACAAGCTAAAGCAAGAAATGAAATCGATTGGCTTACATGACTGCGTGACTGCATGTGAGTTCCACATGACTGCAAAATGTAGCCCAGGAGTCCCAGGCTAGATGCTCAGTGTCATGAGACTTCCACTGTTTCCATCACCGTGGTCCTCTCAGATCTCTTTCCTTCCGTGTTGACTTCATCATCCCAACAGAGACCCAAAATGGCCTTCAACAACTCAGGCAAAAAAAAAAAAAAAAAAAGGGCTTTGGTATAATTCCCATTGGTCTAGCTCTGAGTCACATGCTCCAGGTTCTGAACCAATCACTGTAGCCAGAGGGATGGCTGATGCTGATTGGTCACATCTGGGGCACGTGTTCACTGGTGGCGCTAGGAATGAGGTGTGTTACCTTATAAACCTGGAAGGATGGTGACTCCGCCCCCCCCCCCCGGGTCACCTGCTATAACTGGTAGGAGGGGAATAGGTCCTGGGCAGGCAAGAGCAGAATTCATTCTATCTTCACCATGGGATGTCCTGAGCCTTCTTGCACATCTCCAGTGATTCTTCGAATGTTCACTTCTTGTTCAGAACTTCTCCCATATGTTTTCCTGTTACCCTTGGTGATTTCCTCAACACTCCTGAGGCCGGGGTTATAGGTTTAGGCTGAATCACCTCAAACATCTGACACGACCCCCCCTTCCTTTATTGTCCAAGATGCCCCTATTATGCATTATTGTGCATAATCCCTGCTATGGTCTGAATGTTTTTGGCCCCTTAAATCCATATATTAAAATCCTAACTCCCAATGTGATGGCATTAGGGGGTGGGGTCTTGGAGGTGTTTAGGTTATGAAGATGGAGCTCTCATAAATGGGATTACAAAAGAGATCCCACAGGGGCACCTGGGTGGCTCAGCCTGTTGGGCATCTGCCTTCAGCTCAGGTCATGATCCCAGAGTCCTAGGATTGAGCCTCACACTGGGCTCCCTGCCTGGCTGGGAGTCTGCTTCTCTCTCTCTCTCTGCTCTGCTCATGTTCTCTCTCAGTCTCTCTCTCAAATAAGTAAATAGAACCTTTTAAAAAATAAATTAAATTAAATTAAAAAAAGAGAGATCCCACAGAGTTCCCTTGTCCCTTCCACCATGACAAAATAAGAAGGTACCAGCTATGAACAAGGAAGGCAGAGCTCACCAGAAAATGACCATGATGCCCTAACAGCACTCCTTCTGGGCTTAAGGGGTAACTTGCTTCAAGTGAACACAGTCCTTACTTGCTGACCTAAGGCTCTTGACCTGTAACAGAACTAATAGCCTTGTTTTGAGATTTGCAGGCCACTCACCTTAAGGAATGAAGAACCAGAACTTTCCCAGGCCACAGTGGTCAGCAAGTCTGTTTGAAGCCACCTCGGTTTTCTGATCAGCCTAGCAATTTTTTTTTGACCAAAATGTTTTTCTTTCTTTTAGGTCACACAAATGACTTTACTGACCTCCCTTGGCATGCCCTCCTTTGCAGAAAGAACAGAGGACTCGTGCACATCATGGAACAAGAACCAGATCCCCTTGCACAACCCCGGAGCACTGAAGCAACATTTGTAGCTGGCATGGAGTCTGCACATGATGAAGAAATGTTGCAGGCCACTGCACCTCCTTTGCTGATGAATGACCCTAAACCCCTTTAAAAATGCCTGGGCCAGGTGGAAACCTCAGAGTTGGCTTTTGGATAGGAGCCCACCTTCTCCCAAGTTTGCCGGTCTCTTGAATAAAGCTCAAATTCCTTTCCAATCGAAACTCATCTCTTCCATGATGATCTTTCAGGTGACGTGCAGCCAAACTTGGGTTCACTAACAATGCTGACTTGATCTTGGACTTTTCAGCCTCTGGAACTGTGAGCGAGCATTTTTGTTATTTACAAACTATCTAGGCTATGGTATGGACTAAGGACTTGGGCAGGGAGTGGGTTTGGAATTAGAGCATATCACAGAAAACCAGAGAACCCCAAATGCCAGATAGCACTGACAGTCCATCTTATGAGCCTTCTGATGCCAGAAGGCTGGGGTCAACTTCCTCCCCACACAGCCATTCTCCCAGCTCTTGTATCATGCTCCCATCTCAAGGCCTCCGCCATGTGTTTTTCAGGCACCAGGTGAAAATCAGAAATTCAGATGATTTTATTATTTGAGCAGTTTAGTTTCTTTTGTCTCCAGTTCTCCATTCCAGGCTATGCTCTGGGCTTTGCCTTTCATAACCAAAAAGGCCGCTGAAGTATTTTCCTAAATCACAGTCATAAAACACTTCTTTCCTAAGTTAAAACTGGCGCCTCCCAGATCTTGGCTATTGTACCACAATGCTGCAGTCAACATAGGGGTGTATGTATCTTTCCGAATTAGATATACACACCCTTATGTTTATTGTGGCACTATTTACAGTAGCCAAGCTATGGAAGCAGTCCTAATGTCCATGAGTAGATGAATAAAGATGTGGTACTTATATACAACAGAAAATTACTCAGTCATAAAAAAGAATGAAATCTTGCCATTTGCAATGACATAGGTAGAACTAGAGGGTATAATGCTAAGTGCAATAAGCCAGTCAGAGAAATACAAATACCATATGATTTCACTCCTATGTGGAACTTAAGAAACAAAACAAATGAACAAAGAAAAAAAAGAGACAACCAAAAATCCAACTCTTTTTTTTTTCAAAGATTTTTTATTTATTTATTTTAACAGAGAGAGAGACAGCCAGCGAGAGAGGGAACACAAGCAGGGGGAGTGGGAGAGAAAGAAGCAGGCTCCCAGTGGAAGAGCCTGATGCGGGGCTCGATCCCAGAACTCTGAGATCACTCCCTGAACCGAAGGCTTCAACGACTGAGCCTCCCAGGCGCCCCCAAAAAACCAACTCTTAAGTACAGGTAAGAAACTGATGGTTGCCAGAGGGGAGGGAGGGCAGGGAACAAGTGAAATCGGTAATGGGGAGTAAGCTTATCATGATGAGCACTGAGAAATGTACAGAACTGTTGAATTGTAGGGCATCTGGGTGGCTCAGTTGGTTAAGTGTCTGACTCTTGGTCTCAGGTCAGGTCTTGATCTTGGGGTCATGAGTTTGGGCCCCACATTGGGCTCCATGCTGGGCATGAAGCCTACTTTAAAAAAATAAATAATTGTTGAATTGTTAAATTATACAATGAAACTAATGTAACACTGTATGTTAATTATATTGGAATTAAGAAATAAATATAATTTTTTTTAAAAACTGGTGCCTGTTAGTGCAAATCAAAACCACAATGATATATGACTTTAAAACTACTAGGGGGATGGGGGTGTCTGGGTGACTCAATCAGTTGGGTGTTGGACCCTTGATTTCAAGTAGGGTTGTGATCTCAGCATTGTGGGATCAAGCCCCATGTTGGGTGTAGAGATTACTTAGATAAATTAGACTTTAAAAAAAGAAATATATATAATGGAATATTTTTCAGCCACAAAAAGGAATGAAATTTTGAAGTATGTGATTGTATGAATGGACCTCGAAAACATTATGCTTAGTAAAATGAGCCAGACACAGAAGGACAAGTATTAGATGGTTCCATTTACATGAGGTATCCAGAATAGTTAGGTTCATAGGGACAGAAAGTGGAATAGAGTGACTGGGAGAGGGGAGAAGGGAGAGTTATTGTCCAATGGGTAGAGTGGT
>NW_026622928.1:0-33391 GCF_023065955.2 Ursus arctos | reverse complement strand
TACTCTGCCAAGTCCTGAGTTCCTGATGCTGTCTCACTGCAAAGTAACTTCCGGATCACGTCCGCTACACCTGCGCCCCCCCCCCCCCATAAGCCAAGATCAGGGGTGGGAGGAGAGGATCCGCGGACCCCTGGCTCCCCCCCAACCCACCCACCCTCCAAGGCACACCGGGCCCTGCCGCCTGCCGCCTGCCGCCCGCCGCCTGCCGCCGCCCCCCCCACCCCCCACCTCCCGTACACCTCCCCTCTGCCCCCCCAGCACACCCATCCCCACCCCACCACCCCCCCACCAAGCCCCCCCCATCCCCCACCCCCTCGCCCCCACCCACACCCACCACTAGGCTTGGTATAGAAAGTGAAAAGGAAAAGAGACAGAAGCAGAACGTCACCACCATCCACCGTGCCATGGCCAGTGCCGTCGCCGGATGCAGTCCAGGCGCGCCTCACCGTGGGGGTGACAGACACAAGGAATGACAAGGAGGCACAAGCTACAGCGAGGAGACACAAGCGACAGGCGGCCTCGCCAGGAAAGGGCCCACCGCCCGGCCAGGCAGCCTCTTGTGGAAGGATCCCTCCCGAGTGCCATCAAGGGTCCTGACCCAGAGGTCGGCCCGGAGGGCATAAGGAGGGCCAAAGGAGGGCCAAAGGAGGGCCAAAGGAGAGGCTGAGCCACACCTTAAATACGTCATGGGCACACTCCACAGGGCCGAAAGAGCCCAAGAGTCCGGGGTGTGCATGCAGGGCAAAGAGAGGGTAGGAGGACACCCCAGGAACCACCGGGAACCACCGAAGGCTTACAAAGCGGGAGGCAGGGGACACGAGAGGAGAGGAGACAGAGACGGATGAGTTACTCTCCCAGGGTGACAAAGGGATGGTTGTAAGGGGGATGCCCCTCGCTCCCCCAACCACCATACACGCGGGCCATTTTCACTTCCATAGGACACGGAAAGGTTAGCCCGGGAACATCCACAGACAGCAGAGCTGCCAATAAAGAAGTCAAGGTAGAGGAGCCGAAGGCGGGGAGAGCTACCGGGCAAGCAAAGAAGGAACGCTGGTGGAGGAGAAGAATTGAATGGGACCTCAAAAGGCACCGCGGCCCAGGTGGCCCGGTGAACCAGCAGTGGCCTCCGCAGGGGAAGAGCCGGGGGCCAAGGCAAAGTCTCAGCCACTTAGGCGAGGGGTTGAACCCTGTCCAGAGAGAGGCCTGTTCTGCCACGCTCTAGGACCCAACTGGGGCGTGGGAGGCCACACAGAAAGGGGCAAGGGAGGAAGAAAAGGGAACAAGGAAGGGCGCCAGTCGGGCCCACTGAGCCTCCTTGCACAGAGATTCGCCGTGTGCCAGTGTGGGTGCCTGCCCGGAAGGGCCTACCCGAAGAACAGAGCTGTGTATGTGTGTCGGCGGGACGCGCGCAGCGCAGCGCGCCCCCGCCAGAGCACCAGGGTTGCTTCCAGATGTGAGAAAACAGTGATGGCCCCAGACGCTGCAGAGTGGGGATTCCACCACTTGCTGCTCCCCGTCCTGGCCCTTCCTTCTCCCTCGCATTTCTCCCAATAAGTTGCGTGGTGGTTGCGCCCTGCCCTTTAGTATCTGGGGAAGATCCACCTTAGGCCCGACTCGGCAGGACGGTGGGGACTTTTAAAAGTGTTTGTGGGTGGTTTTTGGGTGTGTTTCTTTTTTTCCTCACCGATTTCAAGTGTTTGCCTACTCTTGGAATAGCTTGGCGTGAAGAGTGTCCGACACAAGAGTCCTTAGGATACCGCCCAGCGTTTGGAGTGTTGGAATTCCCTGCCCTGCCGGAGTGGGTGTGCATTTCCCCTCCTCTGGAGCTCCCATTGGGCCTAAGCATCTAGGAAGGCTTTCCACAGAGGCCGGGAGGAGCCACTTGGGAAACTGTAAAAGGCCTCAGGATCACGATCTCCCGGGCACTGGGTGGCATGGCTACGAGGGTATGACCTTTCAAACAATCGACACCTGGGTGACCACTGCTTTGCTTTGCATCCCGACCTGCTCTGTATCAAAGGCCCTAATCCGCGGTTTTGCCTGTCTGCCTGGAATCCGGGCACTGCATTAAGGTGTTCAGCGGTTCCTCAGAAGCAGAGGTGTTTGTAGGGAGATCCGCAATTCCCCCACACCTCCTTCCTCCTCCCACCCCAGCGACCCCCCCTCCACCACCCCCCACTCCCCAACCCCCACCACCCCCCCAAGCTCATTCGTTTTCCCAGGGGGAATACTGGGCCAGGTCCGGCGTCAATCACCGGGTAGGATGAGACGCAGAGAGAGCTACATACCGAACCAAGTCCCCAAACCCCCTTCTGCCACAGGCCCCTCCAAACCTCAACGGGAGGGGCGGTGGGGCCTCACCACCACCACCACCACCACCACCACCACCCACCACCACCACCAGCAGCAGCCCCCCCCACCCACCCACCGCCTCCCAAGGGCCTCCTAACCTCCACCCCCTGCCCAAGGGTAAAACTTCACAGGGGCCCTGGACGACGAAAACTGAGCAAGTCTCATGGAAGAGCTCCCTGGGCAGAACTGAAGCCAGGGAAGCCTGGCCACCAATGGCCAAGGGGGCAGAAAGACCCCCACGACGCGAACCTGTGAACAGAGGCGTTGTAGGAAGGACACACCGCGCTAGCATAAGAGATGCCAAGTGGCCTTCTGGGAGACCCCACCTCTGTAACCCATTCCCATTCCCGAAGAGGCCCACCCCTGGACACAAACCAGTGCCCGGGGTTCCCCGGAGGGAGGTAGCTGGAGGCCCCTGGAGCCTGGTGACACGTGGCAGGACCCCCGTGCTCTGGGACGGGTCGACAAGTTCCGGACCCCTGAGGGACCTGGCTGCCCTCCGACCCCATCCTTGGCCCACTGAACCACGAGGCTTCGGCAGAAGGGAGTTTGCTGCCAAGGGACAGGCGCGGTGCAGACAAGCAAGAGGCCAGGGGGAGTCCGAAGATTCAAACTCAAAGAAAACTCTGCAAGCCCACTGGTGGCGGTCTCTTGAGGGTCGTCTGTGTTCACAGGGGATCTAAGAGGATGGACAAGAGGAGTCAAGAAAAGCCCAGCTAAGAATCAGTAACACAAGAAACAACAGGTGTTGGCGAGGATGTGGAGAAAAAGGAACACTGGTGTACCGTTGGTGGGAACACAAACTGGGAATGCGGCCACAGTGGAAAACAGTGTGGAGGTTCCTCGGAAACGTAAAAATAGAACTACCCTATGCTCCAGCAATCACACTACTGCATATTTACCCAGAGAAGACAAGAACACTAACTCAAAGGGATACATGCATCCCCACGTTTACAGCATCATTATTTACAAAAGCCAAGACAGGGGAGCGGCCCAAGAGTCCATCCGATTCACGAGCAGACAAAGATGTGGTACAAATGTATATACACACACACAGATGTACGCGTGCGCGCGCGCACACACACACACACACACACACACACACACACACAGAGGAATATTATTCAGCCATAAAAAAGGGAATGAAATCTTGCCCTTCGCAAGGACATGGATAGAGCCGGGGAGTATAATGCTAGGTGAAACGAGTCATTCAGAGAAAGGCAAATACCATATGATTTCACTCGAATGTGGAATTCCAGAAAACAACACAAATGAGTCCAGAGAGAGAGAGAGAGAGAGAGATCAAGAAAAAGAGTCTTAAGCAGAGAGAACTGATGGTTACCAGAGGGGAGGAGGTGCGGGGTGGGGGGGGGTGGTTGGGGTGAAATGGGTGATGGGGAATAGGGAGTGCACTGGTCCTGATGAGCACCAGGTGACCTAAGCAACTGTTGAATCACTGTATTGGACACCTGGAACTAATATAATGGGGCATGTTAACTAAGCGGAATTAAACATAAAGCTTGAAGAAAAAGAAAAAGCAAAGCCTGGTTAGTCTTGCAGGTTTGCCCCCCAAGTGGCCCAGCCAGAGTTGAGATGGGTGCTCTGTGGCTTGGATGAGCAGGGGGAGGATGGGGAGGAGGAGGAGGAGAAGAGGAGGCAGAGGCCAGGGGAGGCTGGGTGGTGCTGCTGCTGCTGCTGCTGCTGCTGCTGCTGCTGCTGCTGGTGGCATGGCCCTGGCATGGTGGTAGCGGTGGTGGTGGCAGAGGTGCTGGTGGTGGCGGTGGGGTGGTGGTGGCTGCTGCTGCTGCTGTTGTTGCCCTTCCCCTCTGTGCCAGGCAGCAAATGCAGGGAGAGGAAGGCTCAGTGGGGGCAGGGAAAGGGGTGACTGCCATTTCTGGAGCCACAGTGCCATCCAGCGGAAACTGTCTCTGAAAAGCGCAGGCAGTAGGAACCTGCCTTCTGCCAGGCACAGGGGTCAGCAGGGGAGCGCTGGCTTGTCTGGGCTCTGCCCAAGCCAGGGTTTCCCCCAACGGGGTTCAGAGGGGAAGTGTGCCTGACAGTGGGACCCAGTGGGGAAGCAGGAGCTCTCTCCTGGGGGCCCTGGGGACACAGCAGGCAGCCCCAAGGCCAAACAGCCCTGGGGGGCGGAGCTTCCTTGTCAGCCATTTTGGGGTGGGCCCAGGGGAAGCAACTCACCACCTTTCCCAGGGACCAGGGCTGGCATTTCCTCTGGTGTCCTCTCTGGGGGGTAGCGGGGGTGCCCTGCCTGGGGCCATGCCGGGGTCAGGAGGCCCCTTTCCTCGCTGGGAGCGGAGGCGTTCCGAGGTTCTGGGGCCCAGGCCTTCGGTGCTTGGCGGACCCAGGCAACTCCCCGGGGTCAGCCATCTCAGGCTGCCCCTGGGGTTTCTGAGTGACTTCCTCAGCTCCAATCTCAGGTCCAGCACACAGGTGAAGAGGCGGCCAGGAGCCAGGTGTCCAGGTGCAAGCACAGGACCCACCTTTTCCCTCTTCACCCCCGCCAATACCTCCCCCCACAACTCCCCGCCCCCCCCACCCCGCACCCCCCCCCCCAAGACTTCCCCTTCCCACTCCTGGGCTTTCCTCAGCAGTAGAGACCAAGCAGCTCCCTTGGATAGAAACAATTTCCGCTTGATGGCAGTATGGCTCCACCAATGCCAAGGGGATCCCTACCCTGCCCCCTCCAGCTTCACCCCCACCACCTCACATCTTGGGCCTCAGCCCCTTGTAAGGTAAACACAAACAAACAGAATCCACCACAACCACAACACACACAACACAGGCACAAGCCCAAAGCAAAACCAAAACAACACCCCCCACCACCCACCTGCCCACCCCCACTACCATCACCCACCCACCCTACCCCACCCCCAACGCCCCCCTCCCCCCCCCCCCCCCCCCCCCGCAAATCCCAAAACACAGCCAGGCACAAACACAACACTCTCAAACTGGTGTCAGGAAACACCACCACTGCCACCACCACCACCACCACCACCACCACCACCACCACCACACATACACCATAACATGGAATGCAGAACAAGAGAAAGAGAAAGAAACCAGCCAATGGGGACCCAAGCTGACCACCTAATAAATAGGCAGGGCCAAAGGACCACTGACCAGGAGGCCAGACACCCTGCAGGCCTTACCCCTTCCTTTTGCCCTACCCCATTTTTCTTGGCCCCTGCTCTTGGGAGAAGTAGAGGGCAAAGGACACAGGAACCGGCCTCTGTGACTGTGCCTGAGGGTTTACATCAATAGGACCACTCCTGGACTAGCTGGCTTGCAAGTCACTTTTGCGCTTCCTCCCAAGGCCTGGCGCTACCGGACCGGCGGCGGTCACCACCACCTTGGGCTGACCCGACCCGCAGCCACAGGGCTACATCCAGGAGGCTCCCCAAACTCACACAAGCACCGACTCTGGGCAGGCAGGCAGGCAGGCAGGCAGCCCTTGCTCTCACACGGGGGCCTTGGCAAAGCCACCAAACATCTCGGAGTCACGGGGCCCCCCCCGCTCAGGGCCACTGACTCTACTCCAGTGTGGGAGTCCCCATCTATCTGGGTAAACGGGCCAGGCTCCAGGGTCACAGCCCTTGCTTGGGCAGGCCTCCTCCCAGACGGCCACCTCGGGTAACCCAGAATGGCTAGCTGCGTGTCCCTCTTTGAGAGCCCACCTGAGAGAGTGTGTGTGTCCGCGTCCCTGTGTGAGTGAGTGTGTGGCGTGTCTGAGTATGCTCAGGGCGTGCAGGGTGCATGCCTGTGGGTGTGCGCGTGTGGCCGTGTGTACCCGTGTGTGCGGTGCGGCCGGTGCGGGTGCTCGCGTGTGGGCTGTTGCTAGGCCCGCCTTGGCATGTGCAGGTGGACGACGCGGCTCACGGGCACACCCTGAAATCTATATCGGTCCGGGTCACACGACTGGACTGAGAACAAGGGGAAGGAGGGCACAACGTGAAGAGGCTCCCACTGGTTCAAGTACTGACTTTAAGAGCTTCGACAGGGAGAAGAACTGCAAGGAATGGAAAGCCACGAGATACTCTGCCAAGTCCTGAGTTCCTGATGCTGTCTCACTGCAAAGTAACTTCCGGATCACGTCCGCTACACCTGCGCCCCCCCCATAAGCCAAGATCAGGGGTGGGAGGAGGATCCGCGGACCCCTGGCTCCCCCCCAACCCACCCACCCTCCAAGGCACACCGGGCCCTGCCGCCTGCCGCCTGCCGCCCGCCGCCTGCCGCCGCCCCCCCCACCCCCCACCTCCCGTACACCTCCCCTCTGCCCCCAGCACACCCATCCCCACCCACCACCCCCCCACCAAGCCCCCCCATCCCCACCCCCTCGCCCCCACCCACACCCACCACTAGGCTTGGTATAGAAAGTGAAAGGAAAAGAGACAGAAGCAGAACGTCACCACCATCCACCGTGCCATGGCCAGTGCCGTCGCGGATGCAGTCCAGGCGCGCCTCACCGTGGGGGTGACAGACACAAGGAATGACAAGGAGGCACAAGCTACAGCGAGGAGACACAAGCGACAGGCGGCCTCGCCAGGAAAGGGCCCACCGCCCGGCCAGGCAGCCTCTTGTGGAAGGATCCCTCCCGAGTGCCATCAAGGGTCCTGACCCAGAGGTCGGCCCGGAGGGCATAAGGAGGGCCAAAGGAGGGCCAAAGGAGGGCCAAAGGAGAGGCTGAGCCACACCTTAAATACGTCATGGGCACACTCCACAGGGCCGAAAGAGCCCAAGAGTCCGGGGTGTGCATGCAGGGCAAAGAGAGGGTAGGAGGACACCCCGGGAACCACCGGGAACCACCGAAGGCTTACAAAGCGGGAGGCAGGGGACACGAGAGGAGAGGAGACAGAGACGGATGAGTTACTCTCCCAGGGTGACAAAGGGATGGTTGTAAGGGGGATGCCCCTCGCTCCCCCAACCCACGCGGGCCATTTTCACTTCCATAGGACACGGAAAGGTTAGCCCGGGAACATCCACAGACAGCAGAGCTGCCAATAAAGAAGTCAAGGTAGAGGAGCCGAAGGCGGGGAGAGCAACGGGCAAGCAAAGAAGGAACGCTGGTGGAGGAGAAGAATTGAATGGGACCTCAAAAGGCACCGCGGCCCAGGTGGCCCGGTGGAACCAGCAGTGGCCTCGCAGGGGAAGAGCCGGGGGCCAAGGCAAAGTCTCAGCCACTTAGGCGAGGGGTTGAACCCTGTCCAGAGAGAGGCCTGTTCTGCCACGCTCTAGGACCCAACTGGGGCGTGGGAGGCCACACAGAAAGGGGCAAGGAGGAAGAAAAGGGAACAAGGAAGGGCGCCAGTCGGGCCCACTGAGCCTCCTTGCACAGAGATTCGCCGTGTGCCAGTGTGGGTGCCTGCCCGGAAGGGCCTACCCGAAGAACAGAGCTGTGTATGTGTGTCGGCGGGACGCGCGCGCGCGCGCCCCCCGCCAGAGCACAGGGTTGCTTCCAGATGTGAGAAAACAGTGATGGCCCCAGACGCTGCAGAGTGGGGATTCCACCACTTGCTGCTCCCCGTCCTGGCCCTTCCTTCTCCCTGCATTTCTCCCAATAAGTTGCGTGGTGGTTGCGCCCTGCCCTTTAGTATCTGGGGAAGATCCACCTTAGGCCCGACTCGGCAGGACGGTGGGGACTTTTAAAAGTGTTTGTGGGTGGTTTTGGGTGTGTTTCTTTTTTCTCACCGATTTCAAGTGTTTGCCTACTTCTTGGAATAGCTTGGCGTGAAGAGTGTCCGACACAGAGTCCTTAGGATACCGCCCAGCGTTGGAGTGTTGGAATTCCCTGCCCTGCCGGAGTGGGTGTGCATTTCCCCTCCTCTGGAGCTCCCATTGGGCCTAAGCATCTAGGAAGGCTTTCCACAGAGGCCGGGAAGGGAGCCACTTGGGAAACTGTAAAAGGCCTCAGGATCACGATCTCCGGGCACTGGGTGGCATGGCTACGAGGGTATGACCTTCAACAATCACACCTGGGTGACCACTGCTTTGCTTTGCATCCCGACCTGCTCTGTATCAAAGGCCCTAATCCGCGGTTTTGCCTGTCTGCCTGGAATCCGGGCACTGCATTAAGGTGTTCAGCGGTTCCTCAGAAGCAGAGGTGTTTGTAGGGAGATCCGCAATTCCCCCACACCTCCTTCCTCCTCCCACCCCAGCGACCCCCCTCCACCCCCCACTCCCCAACCCCCACCCCCCAAGCTCATTCGTTTTCCCAGGGGGAATACTGGGCCAGGTCCGGCGTCAATCACCGGTTAGGATGAGACGCAGAGAGAGCTACATACCGAACCAAGTCCCCAAACCCCCTTCTGCCACAGGCCCCTCCAAACCTCAACGGGGAGGGGCGGTGGGGCCTCACCACCACCACCACCACCACCACCACCACCACCACCAGCAGCAGCCCCCCCCACCCACCCACCGCCTCCAAGGGCCTCCTAACCTCCACCCCCTGCCCAAGGGTAAAACTTCACAGGGGCCCTGGACGGACGAAAACTGAGCAAGTCTCATGGAAGAGCTCCCTGGGCAGAACTGAAGCCAGGGAAGCCTGGCCACCAATGGCCAAGGGGGCAGAAAGACCCCCACGACGCGAACCTGTGAACAGAGGCGTTGTAGGAAGGACACACCGCGCTGCATAAGAGATGCCAAGTGGCCTTCTGGGAGACCCACCTCTGTAACCCATCCCATTCCCGAAGAGGCCCACCCCTGGACACAAACCAGTGCCCGGGGTTCCCCGGAGGGAGGTAGCTGGAGGCCCCTGGAGCCTGGTGACACGTGGCAGGACCCCCGTGCTCTGGGACGGGTCGACAAGTTCCGGACCCCTGAGGGACCTGGCTGCCCTCCGACCCCATCCTTGGCCCACTGAACCACGAGGCTTCGGCAGAAGGGAGTTTGCTGCCAAGGGACAGGCGCGGTGCAGACAAGCAAGAGGCCAGGGGGAGTCCGAAGATTCAAACTCAAAGAAAACTCTGCAAGCCCACTGGTGGGGTCTCTTGAGGGTCGTCTGTGTTCACAGGGGATCTAAGAGGATGGACAAGAGGAGTCAAGAAAAGCCCAGCTAAGAATCAGTAACACAAGAAACAACAGGTGTTGGCGAGGATGTGGAGAAAAAGGAACACTGGTGTACCGTTGGTGGGAACACAAACTGGGAATGCGGCCACAGTGGAAAACAGTGTGGAGGTTCCTCGGAAACGTAAAAATAGAACTACCCTATGCTCCAGCAATCACACTACTGCATATTTACCCAGAGAAGACAAGAACACTAACTCAAAGGGATACATGCATCCCCACGTTTACAGCATCATTATTTACAAAAGCCAAGACAGGGGAGCGGCCCAAGAGTCCATCCGATTCACGAGCAGACAAAGATGTGGTACAAATGTATATACACACACACAGATGTACGCGTGCGCGCGGCGCGCGCACACACACACACACACACACACACACACACACACACACAGAGGAATATTATTCAGCCATAAAAAAGGGAATGAAATCTTGCCCTTCGCAAGGACATGGATAGAGCCGGGGAGTATAATGCTAGGTGAAACGAGTCATTCAGAGAAAGGCAAATACCATATGATTTCACTCGAATGTGGAATTCCAGAAAACAACACAAATGAGTCCAGAGAGAGAGAGAGAGAGAGAGATCAAGAAAAAGAGTCTTAAGCAGAGAGAACTGATGGTTACCAGAGGGGAGGAGGTGCGGGGTGGGGGGGGGTGGTTGGGGTGAAATGGGTGATGGGGAATAGGGAGTGCACTGGTCCTGATGAGCACCAGGTGACCTAAGCAACTGTTGAATCACTGTATTGGACACCTGGAACTAATATAATGGGGCATGTTAACTAAGCGGAATTAAACATAAAGCTTGAAGAAAAAGAAAAAGCAAAGCCTGGTTAGTCTTGCAGGTTTGCCCCCCAAGTGGCCCAGCCAGAGTTGAGATGGGTGCTCTGTGGCTTGGATGAGCAGGGGGAGGATGGGGAGGAGGAGGAGGAGAAGAGGAGGCAGAGGCCAGGGGAGGCTGGGTGGTGCTGCTGCTGCTGCTGCTGCTGCTGCTGCTGCTGCTGCTGGTGGCATGGCCCTGGCATGGTGGTAGCGGTGGTGGTGGCAGAGGTGCTGGTGGTGGCGGTGGGGTGGTGGTGGCTGCTGCTGCTGCTGTTGTTGCCCTTCCCCTCTGTGCCAGGCAGCAAATGCAGGGAGAGGAAGGCTCAGTGGGGGCAGGGAAAGGGGTGACTGCCATTTCTGGAGCCACAGTGCCATCCAGCGGAAACTGTCTCTGAAAAGCGCAGGCAGTAGGAACCTGCCTTCTGCCAGGCACAGGGGTCAGCAGGGGAGCGCTGGCTTGTCTGGGCTCTGCCCAAGCCAGGGTTTCCCCCAACGGGGTTCAGAGGGGAAGTGTGCCTGACAGTGGGACCCAGTGGGGAAGCAGGAGCTCTCTCCTGGGGGCCCTGGGGACACAGCAGGCAGCCCCAAGGCCAAACAGCCCTGGGGGGCGGAGCTTCCTTGTCAGCCATTTTGGGGTGGGCCCAGGGGAAGCAACTCACCACCTTTCCCAGGGACCAGGGCTGGCATTTCCTCTGGTGTCCTCTCTGGGGGGTAGCGGGGGTGCCCTGCCTGGGGCCATGCCGGGGTCAGGAGGCCCCTTTCCTCGCTGGGAGCGGAGGCGTTCCGAGGTTCTGGGGCCCAGGCCTTCGGTGCTTGGCGGACCCAGGCAACTCCCCGGGGTCAGCCATCTCAGGCTGCCCCTGGGGTTTCTGAGTGACTTCCTCAGCTCCAATCTCAGGTCCAGCACACAGGTGAAGAGGCGGCCAGGAGCCAGGTGTCCAGGTGCAAGCACAGGACCCACCTTTTCCCTCTTCACCCCCGCCAATACCTCCCCCCACAACTCCCCGCCCCCCCACCCCGCACCCCCCCCCAAGACTTCCCCTTCCCACTCCTGGGCTTTCCTCAGCAGTAGAGACCAAGCAGCTCCCTTGGATAGAAACAATTTCCGCTTGATGGCAGTATGGCTCCACCAATGCCAAGGGGATCCCTACCCTGCCCCCTCCAGCTTCACCCCCACCACCTCACATCTTGGGCCTCAGCCCCTTGTAAGGTAAACACAAACAAACAGAATCCACCACAACCACAACACACACAACACAGGCACAAGCCCAAAGCAAAACCAAAACAACCCCCCCCACCACCCACCTGCCCACCCCCACTACCATCACCCACCCACCCTACCCCACCCCCAACGCCCCCCTCCCCCGCCCCCCCCCCCCCCCCCCCCGCAAATCCCAAAACACAGCCAGGCACAAACACAACACTCTCAAACTGGTGTCAGGAAACACCACCACTGCCACCACCACCACCACCACCACCACCACCACCACCACACATACACCATAACATGGAATGCAGAACAAGAGAAAGAGAAAGAAACCAGCCAATGGGGACCCAAGCTGACCACCTAATAAATAGGCAGGGCCAAAGGACCACTGACCAGGAGGCCAGACACCCTGCAGGCCTTACCCCTTCCTTTTGCCCTACCCCATTTTTCTTGGCCCCTGCTCTTGGGAGAAGTAGAGGGCAAAGGACACAGGAACCGGCCTCTGTGACTGTGCCTGAGGGTTTACATCAATAGGACCACTCCTGGACTAGCTGGCTTGCAAGTCACTTTTGCGCTTCCTCCCAAGGCCTGGCGCTACCGGACCGGCGGCGGTCACCACCACCTTGGGCTGACCCGACCCGCAGCCACAGGGCTACATCCAGGAGGCTCCCCAAACTCACACAAGCACCGACTCTGGGCAGGCAGGCAGGCAGGCAGGCAGGCAGCCCTTGCTCTCACACGGGGGCCTTGGCAAGGCCACCAAACATCTCGGAGTCACGGGGCCCCCCCCGCTCAGGGCCACTGACTCTACTCCAGTGTGGGAGTCCCCATCTATCTGGGTAAACGGGCCAGGCTCCAGGGTCACAGCCCTTGCTTGGGCAGGCCTCCTCCCAGACGGCCACCTCGGGTAACCCAGAATGGCTAGCTGCGTGTCCCTCTTTGAGAGCCCACCTGAGAGAGTGTGTGTGTCCGCGTCCCTGTGTGAGTGAGTGTGTGGCGTGTCTGAGTATGCTCAGGGCGTGCAGGGTGCATGCCTGTGGGTGTGCGCGTGTGGCCGTGTGTACCCGTGTGTGCGGTGCGGCCGGTGCGGGTGCTCGCGTGTGGGCTGTTGCTAGGCCCGCCTTGGCATGTGCAGGTGGACGACGCGGCTCACGGGCACACCCTGAAATCTATATCGGTCCGGGTCACACGACTGGACTGAGAACAAGGGGAAGGAGGGCACAACGTGAAGAGGCTCCCACTGGTTCAAGTACTGACTTTAAGAGCTTCGACAGGGAGAAGAACTGCAAGGAATGGAAAGCCACGAGATACTCTGCCAAGTCCTGAGTTCCTGATGCTGTCTCACTGCAAAGTAACTTCCGGATCACGTCCGCTACACCTGCGCCCCCCCCCCCCATAAGCCAAGATCAGGGGTGGGAGGAGGATCCGCGGACCCCTGGCTCCCCCCCAACCCACCCACCCTCCAAGGCACACCGGGCCCTGCCGCCTGCCGCCTGCCGCCCGCCGCCTGCCGCCGCCCCCCCACCCCCACCTCCCGTACACCTCCCCTCTGCCCCCAGCACACCCATCCCCACCCACCACCCCCCCACCAAGCCCCCCCATCCCCACCCCCTCGCCCCCACCCACACCCACCACTAGGCTTGGTATAGAAAGTGAAAGGAAAAGAGACAGAAGCAGAACGTCACCACCATCCACCGTGCCATGGCCAGTGCCGTCGCGGATGCAGTCCAGGCGCGCCTCACCGTGGGGGTGACAGACACAAGGAATGACAAGGAGGCACAAGCTACAGCGAGGAGACACAAGCGACAGGCGGCCTCGCCAGGAAAGGGCCCACCGCCCGGCCAGGCAGCCTCTTGTGGAAGGATCCCTCCCGAGTGCCATCAAGGGTCCTGACCCAGAGGTCGGCCCGGAGGGCATAAGGAGGGCCAAAGGAGGGCCAAAGGAGGGCCAAAGGAGAGGCTGAGCCACACCTTAAATACGTCATGGGCACACTCCACAGGGCCGAAAGAGCCCAAGAGTCCGGGGTGTGCATGCAGGGCAAAGAGAGGGTAGGAGGACACCCCAGGAACCACCGGGAACCACCGAAGGCTTACAAAGCGGGAGGCAGGGGACACGAGAGGAGAGGAGACAGAGACGGATGAGTTACTCTCCCAGGGTGACAAAGGGATGGTTGTAAGGGGGATGCCCCTCGCTCCCCCAACCCACGCGGGCCATTTTCACTTCCATAGGACACGGAAAGGTTAGCCCGGGAACATCCACAGACAGCAGAGCTGCCAATAAAGAAGTCAAGGTAGAGGAGCCGAAGGCGGGGAGAGCAACGGGCAAGCAAAGAAGGAACGCTGGTGGAGGAGAAGAATTGAATGGGACCTCAAAAGGCACCGCGGCCCAGGTGGCCCGGTGGAACCAGCAGTGGCCTCGCAGGGGAAGAGCCGGGGGCCAAGGCAAAGTCTCAGCCACTTAGGCGAGGGGTTGAACCCTGTCCAGAGAGAGGCCTGTTCTGCCACGCTCTAGGACCCAACTGGGGCGTGGGAGGCCACACAGAAAGGGGCAAGGAGGAAGAAAAGGGAACAAGGAAGGGCGCCAGTCGGGCCCACTGAGCCTCCTTGCACAGAGATTCGCCGTGTGCCAGTGTGGGTGCCTGCCCGGAAGGGCCTACCCGAAGAACAGAGCTGTGTATGTGTGTCGGCGGGACGCGCGCGCGCGCGCGCCCCCGCCAGAGCACAGGGTTGCTTCCAGATGTGAGAAAACAGTGATGGCCCCAGACGCTGCAGAGTGGGGATTCCACCACTTGCTGCTCCCCGTCCTGGCCCTTCCTTCTCCCTGCATTTCTCCCAATAAGTTGCGTGGTGGTTGCGCCCTGCCCTTTAGTATCTGGGGAAGATCCACCTTAGGCCCGACTCGGCAGGACGGTGGGGACTTTTAAAAGTGTTTGTGGGTGGTTTTGGGTGTGTTTCTTTTTTCTCACCGATTTCAAGTGTTTGCCTACTTCTTGGAATAGCTTGGCGTGAAGAGTGTCCGACACAGAGTCCTTAGGATACCGCCCAGCGTTGGAGTGTTGGAATTCCCTGCCCTGCCGGAGTGGGTGTGCATTTCCCCTCCTCTGGAGCTCCCATTGGGCCTAAGCATCTAGGAAGGCTTTCCACAGAGGCC
Organism: Ursus arctos; assembly: GCF_023065955.2. Classification (NCBI taxonomy): domain Eukaryota; kingdom Metazoa; phylum Chordata; class Mammalia; order Carnivora; family Ursidae; genus Ursus; species Ursus arctos. Next base: position 18,786 of record NW_026622928.1, on the reverse strand, counting down.
GGGAAGGGAGCCACTTGGGAAACTGTAAAAGGCCTCAGGATCACGATCTCCGGGCACTGGGTGGCATGGCTACGAGGGTATGACCTTCAACAATCACACCTGGGTGACCACTGCTTTGCTTTGCATCCCGACCTGCTCTGTATCAAAGGCCCTAATCCGCGGTTTTGCCTGTCTGCCTGGAATCCGGGCACTGCATTAAGGTGTTCAGCGGTTCCTCAGAAGCAGAGGTGTTTGTAGGGAGATCCGCAATTCCCCCACACCTCCTTCCTCCTCCCACCCCAGCGACCCCCCTCCACCCCCCACTCCCCAACCCCCACCCCCCAAGCTCATTCGTTTTCCCAGGGGGAATACTGGGCCAGGTCCGGCGTCAATCACCGGTTAGGATGAGACGCAGAGAGAGCTACATACCGAACCAAGTCCCCAAACCCCCTTCTGCCACAGGCCCCTCCAAACCTCAACGGGGAGGGGCGGTGGGGCCTCACCACCACCACCACCACCACCACCACCACCACCACCACCACCAGCAGCAGCCCCCCCCACCCACCCACCGCCTCCAAGGGCCTCCTAACCTCCACCCCCTGCCCAAGGGTAAAACTTCACAGGGGCCCTGGACGGACGAAAACTGAGCAAGTCTCATGGAAGAGCTCCCTGGGCAGAACTGAAGCCAGGGAAGCCTGGCCACCAATGGCCAAGGGGGCAGAAAGACCCCCACGACGCGAACCTGTGAACAGAGGCGTTGTAGGAAGGACACACCGCGCTGCATAAGAGATGCCAAGTGGCCTTCTGGGAGACCCACCTCTGTAACCCATCCCATTCCCGAAGAGGCCCACCCCTGGACACAAACCAGTGCCCGGGGTTCCCCGGAGGGAGGTAGCTGGAGGCCCCTGGAGCCTGGTGACACGTGGCAGGACCCCCGTGCTCTGGGACGGGTCGACAAGTTCCGGACCCCTGAGGGACCTGGCTGCCCTCCGACCCCATCCTTGGCCCACTGAACCACGAGGCTTCGGCAGAAGGGAGTTTGCTGCCAAGGGACAGGCGCGGTGCAGACAAGCAAGAGGCCAGGGGGAGTCCGAAGATTCAAACTCAAAGAAAACTCTGCAAGCCCACTGGTGGGGTCTCTTGAGGGTCGTCTGTGTTCACAGGGGATCTAAGAGGATGGACAAGAGGAGTCAAGAAAAGCCCAGCTAAGAATCAGTAACACAAGAAACAACAGGTGTTGGCGAGGATGTGGAGAAAAAGGAACACTGGTGTACCGTTGGTGGGAACACAAACTGGGAATGCGGCCACAGTGGAAAACAGTGTGGAGGTTCCTCGGAAACGTAAAAATAGAACTACCCTATGCTCCAGCAATCACACTACTGCATATTTACCCAGAGAAGACAAGAACACTAACTCAAAGGGATACATGCATCCCCACGTTTACAGCATCATTATTTACAAAAGCCAAGACAGGGGAGCGGCCCAAGAGTCCATCCGATTCACGAGCAGACAAAGATGTGGTACAAATGTATATACACACACACAGATGTACGCGTGCGCGCGCGCACACACACACACACACACACACACACACACAGAGGAATATTATTCAGCCATAAAAAAGGGAATGAAATCTTGCCCTTCGCAAGGACATGGATAGAGCCGGGGAGTATAATGCTAGGTGAAACGAGTCATTCAGAGAAAGGCAAATACCATATGATTTCACTCGAATGTGGAATTCCAGAAAACAACACAAATGAGTCCAGAGAGAGAGAGAGAGAGAGAGATCAAGAAAAAGAGTCTTAAGCAGAGAGAACTGATGGTTACCAGAGGGGAGGAGGTGCGGGGTGGGGGGGGGTGGTTGGGGTGAAATGGGTGATGGGGAATAGGGAGTGCACTGGTCCTGATGAGCACCAGGTGACCTAAGCAACTGTTGAATCACTGTATTGGACACCTGGAACTAATATAATGGGGCATGTTAACTAAGCGGAATTAAACATAAAGCTTGAAGAAAAAGAAAAAGCAAAGCCTGGTTAGTCTTGCAGGTTTGCCCCCCAAGTGGCCCAGCCAGAGTTGAGATGGGTGCTCTGTGGCTTGGATGAGCAGGGGGAGGATGGGGAGGAGGAGGAGGAGAAGAGGAGGCAGAGGCCAGGGGAGGCTGGGTGGTGCTGCTGCTGCTGCTGCTGCTGCTGCTGCTGCTGCTGCTGCTGGTGGCATGGCCCTGGCATGGTGGTAGCGGTGGTGGTGGCAGAGGTGCTGGTGGTGGCGGTGGGGTGGTGGTGGCTGCTGCTGCTGCTGTTGTTGCCCTTCCCCTCTGTGCCAGGCAGCAAATGCAGGGAGAGGAAGGCTCAGTGGGGGCAGGGAAAGGGGTGACTGCCATTTCTGGAGCCACAGTGCCATCCAGCGGAAACTGTCTCTGAAAAGCGCAGGCAGTAGGAACCTGCCTTCTGCCAGGCACAGGGGTCAGCAGGGGAGCGCTGGCTTGTCTGGGCTCTGCCCAAGCCAGGGTTTCCCCCAACGGGGTTCAGAGGGGAAGTGTGCCTGACAGTGGGACCCAGTGGGGAAGCAGGAGCTCTCTCCTGGGGGCCCTGGGGACACAGCAGGCAGCCCCAAGGCCAAACAGCCCTGGGGGGCGGAGCTTCCTTGTCAGCCATTTTGGGGTGGGCCCAGGGGAAGCAACTCACCACCTTTCCCAGGGACCAGGGCTGGCATTTCCTCTGGTGTCCTCTCTGGGGGGTAGCGGGGGTGCCCTGCCTGGGGCCATGCCGGGGTCAGGAGGCCCCTTTCCTCGCTGGGAGCGGAGGCGTTCCGAGGTTCTGGGGCCCAGGCCTTCGGTGCTTGGCGGACCCAGGCAACTCCCCGGGGTCAGCCATCTCAGGCTGCCCCTGGGGTTTCTGAGTGACTTCCTCAGCTCCAATCTCAGGTCCAGCACACAGGTGAAGAGGCGGCCAGGAGCCAGGTGTCCAGGTGCAAGCACAGGACCCACCTTTTCCCTCTTCACCCCCGCCAATACCTCCCCCCACAACTCCCCGCCCCCCCCACCCCGCACCCCCCCCCCAAGACTTCCCCTTCCCACTCCTGGGCTTTCCTCAGCAGTAGAGACCAAGCAGCTCCCTTGGATAGAAACAATTTCCGCTTGATGGCAGTATGGCTCCACCAATGCCAAGGGGATCCCTACCCTGCCCCCTCCAGCTTCACCCCCACCACCTCACATCTTGGGCCTCAGCCCCTTGTAAGGTAAACACAAACAAACAGAATCCACCACAACCACAACACACACAACACAGGCACAAGCCCAAAGCAAAACCAAAACAACACCCCCCACCACCCACCTGCCCACCCCCACTACCATCACCCACCCACCCTACCCCACCCCCAACGCCCCCCTCCCCCCCCCCCCCCCCCCCCCGCAAATCCCAAAACACAGCCAGGCACAAACACAACACTCTCAAACTGGTGTCAGGAAACACCACCACTGCCACCACCACCACCACCACCACCACCACCACCACCACCACACATACACCATAACATGGAATGCAGAACAAGAGAAAGAGAAAGAAACCAGCCAATGGGGACCCAAGCTGACCACCTAATAAATAGGCAGGGCCAAAGGACCACTGACCAGGAGGCCAGACACCCTGCAGGCCTTACCCCTTCCTTTTGCCCTACCCCATTTTTCTTGGCCCCTGCTCTTGGGAGAAGTAGAGGGCAAAGGACACAGGAACCGGCCTCTGTGACTGTGCCTGAGGGTTTACATCAATAGGACCACTCCTGGACTAGCTGGCTTGCAAGTCACTTTTGCGCTTCCTCCCAAGGCCTGGCGCTACCGGACCGGCGGCGGTCACCACCACCTTGGGCTGACCCGACCCGCAGCCACAGGGCTACATCCAGGAGGCTCCCCAAACTCACACAAGCACCGACTCTGGGCAGGCAGGCAGGCAGGCAGGCAGCCCTTGCTCTCACACGGGGGCCTTGGCAAGGCCACCAAACATCTCGGAGTCACGGGGCCCCCCCCCGCTCAGGGCCACTGACTCTACTCCAGTGTGGGAGTCCCCATCTATCTGGGTAAACGGGCCAGGCTCCAGGGTCACAGCCCTTGCTTGGGCAGGCCTCCTCCCAGACGGCCACCTCGGGTAACCCAGAATGGCTAGCTGCGTGTCCCTCTTTGAGAGCCCACCTGAGAGAGTGTGTGTGTCCGCGTCCCTGTGTGAGTGAGTGTGTGGCGTGTCTGAGTATGCTCAGGGCGTGCAGGGTGCATGCCTGTGGGTGTGCGCGTGTGGCCGTGTGTACCCGTGTGTGCGGTGCGGCCGGTGCGGGTGCTCGCGTGTGGGCTGTTGCTAGGCCCGCCTTGGCATGTGCAGGTGGACGACGCGGCTCACGGGCACACCCTGAAATCTATATCGGTCCGGGTCACACGACTGGACTGAGAACAAGGGGAAGGAGGGCACAACGTGAAGAGGCTCCCACTGGTTCAAGTACTGACTTTAAGAGCTTCGACAGGGAGAAGAACTGCAAGGAATGGAAAGCCACGAGATACTCTGCCAAGTCCTGAGTTCCTGATGCTGTCTCACTGCAAAGTAACTTCCGGATCACGTCCGCTACACCTGCGCCCCCCCCATAAGCCAAGATCAGGGGTGGGAGGAGGATCCGCGGACCCCTGGCTCCCCCCCAACCCACCCACCCTCCAAGGCACACCGGGCCCTGCCGCCTGCCGCCTGCCGCCCGCCGCCTGCCGCCGCCCCCCCACCCCCACCTCCCGTACACCTCCCCTCTGCCCCCAGCACACCCATCCCCACCCACCACCCCCCCACCAAGCCCCCCCATCCCCACCCCCTCGCCCCCACCCACACCCACCACTAGGCTTGGTATAGAAAGTGAAAGGAAAAGAGACAGAAGCAGAACGTCACCACCATCCACCGTGCCATGGCCAGTGCCGTCGCGGATGCAGTCCAGGCGCGCCTCACCGTGGGGGTGACAGACACAAGGAATGACAAGGAGGCACAAGCTACAGCGAGGAGACACAAGCGACAGGCGGCCTCGCCAGGAAAGGGCCCACCGCCCGGCCAGGCAGCCTCTTGTGGAAGGATCCCTCCCGAGTGCCATCAAGGGTCCTGACCCAGAGGTCGGCCCGGAGGGCATAAGGAGGGCCAAAGGAGGGCCAAAGGAGGGCCAAAGGAGAGGCTGAGCCACACCTTAAATACGTCATGGGCACACTCCACAGGGCCGAAAGAGCCCAAGAGTCCGGGGTGTGCATGCAGGGCAAAGAGAGGGTAGGAGGACACCCCGGGAACCACCGGGAACCACCGAAGGCTTACAAAGCGGGAGGCAGGGGACACGAGAGGAGAGGAGACAGAGACGGATGAGTTACTCTCCCAGGGTGACAAAGGGATGGTTGTAAGGGGGATGCCCCTCGCTCCCCCAACCCACGCGGGCCATTTTCACTTCCATAGGACACGGAAAGGTTAGCCCGGGAACATCCACAGACAGCAGAGCTGCCAATAAAGAAGTCAAGGTAGAGGAGCCGAAGGCGGGGAGAGCAACGGGCAAGCAAAGAAGGAACGCTGGTGGAGGAGAAGAATTGAATGGGACCTCAAAAGGCACCGCGGCCCAGGTGGCCCGGTGGAACCAGCAGTGGCCTCGCAGGGGAAGAGCCGGGGGCCAAGGCAAAGTCTCAGCCACTTAGGCGAGGGGTTGAACCCTGTCCAGAGAGAGGCCTGTTCTGCCACGCTCTAGGACCCAACTGGGGCGTGGGAGGCCACACAGAAAGGGGCAAGGAGGAAGAAAAGGGAACAAGGAAGGGCGCCAGTCGGGCCCACTGAGCCTCCTTGCACAGAGATTCGCCGTGTGCCAGTGTGGGTGCCTGCCCGGAAGGGCCTACCCGAAGAACAGAGCTGTGTATGTGTGTCGGCGGGACGCGCGCGCGCGCCCCCGCCAGAGCACAGGGTTGCTTCCAGATGTGAGAAAACAGTGATGGCCCCAGACGCTGCAGAGTGGGGATTCCACCACTTGCTGCTCCCCGTCCTGGCCCTTCCTTCTCCCTGCATTTCTCCCAATAAGTTGCGTGGTGGTTGCGCCCTGCCCTTTAGTATCTGGGGAAGATCCACCTTAGGCCCGACTCGGCAGGACGGTGGGGACTTTTAAAAGTGTTTGTGGGTGGTTTTGGGTGTGTTTCTTTTTTCTCACCGATTTCAAGTGTTTGCCTACTTCTTGGAATAGCTTGGCGTGAAGAGTGTCCGACACAGAGTCCTTAGGATACCGCCCAGCGTTGGAGTGTTGGAATTCCCTGCCCTGCCGGAGTGGGTGTGCATTTCCCCTCCTCTGGAGCTCCCATTGGGCCTAAGCATCTAGGAAGGCTTTCCACAGAGGCCGGGAAGGGAGCCACTTGGGAAACTGTAAAAGGCCTCAGGATCACGATCTCCGGGCACTGGGTGGCATGGCTACGAGGGTATGACCTTCAACAATCACACCTGGGTGACCACTGCTTTGCTTTGCATCCCGACCTGCTCTGTATCAAAGGCCCTAATCCGCGGTTTTGCCTGTCTGCCTGGAATCCGGGCACTGCATTAAGGTGTTCAGCGGTTCCTCAGAAGCAGAGGTGTTTGTAGGGAGATCCGCAATTCCCCCACACCTCCTTCCTCCTCCCACCCCAGCGACCCCCCTCCACCCCCCACTCCCCAACCCCCACCCCCCAAGCTCATTCGTTTTCCCAGGGGGAATACTGGGCCAGGTCCGGCGTCAATCACCGGTTAGGATGAGACGCAGAGAGAGCTACATACCGAACCAAGTCCCCAAACCCCCTTCTGCCACAGGCCCCTCCAAACCTCAACGGGGAGGGGCGGTGGGGCCTCACCACCACCACCACCACCAGCAGCCCCCCCCACCCACCCACCGCCTCCAAGGGCCTCCTAACCTCCACCCCCTGCCCAAGGGTAAAACTTCACAGGGGCCCTGGACGGACGAAAACTGAGCAAGTCTCATGGAAGAGCTCCCTGGGCAGAACTGAAGCCAGGGAAGCCTGGCCACCAATGGCCAAGGGGGCAGAAAGACCCCCACGACGCGAACCTGTGAACAGAGGCGTTGTAGGAAGGACACACCGCGCTGCATAAGAGATGCCAAGTGGCCTTCTGGGAGACCCACCTCTGTAACCCATCCCATTCCCGAAGAGGCCCACCCCTGGACACAAACCAGTGCCCGGGGTTCCCCGGAGGGAGGTAGCTGGAGGCCCCTGGAGCCTGGTGACACGTGGCAGGACCCCCGTGCTCTGGGACGGGTCGACAAGTTCCGGACCCCTGAGGGACCTGGCTGCCCTCCGACCCCATCCTTGGCCCACTGAACCACGAGGCTTCGGCAGAAGGGAGTTTGCTGCCAAGGGACAGGCGCGGTGCAGACAAGCAAGAGGCCAGGGGGAGTCCGAAGATTCAAACTCAAAGAAAACTCTGCAAGCCCACTGGTGGGGTCTCTTGAGGGTCGTCTGTGTTCACAGGGGATCTAAGAGGATGGACAAGAGGAGTCAAGAAAAGCCCAGCTAAGAATCAGTAACACAAGAAACAACAGGTGTTGGCGAGGATGTGGAGAAAAAGGAACACTGGTGTACCGTTGGTGGGAACACAAACTGGGAATGCGGCCACAGTGGAAAACAGTGTGGAGGTTCCTCGGAAACGTAAAAATAGAACTACCCTATGCTCCAGCAATCACACTACTGCATATTTACCCAGAGAAGACAAGAACACTAACTCAAAGGGATACATGCATCCCCACGTTTACAGCATCATTATTTACAAAAGCCAAGACAGGGGAGCGGCCCAAGAGTCCATCCGATTCACGAGCAGACAAAGATGTGGTACAAATGTATATACACACACACAGATGTACGCGTGCGCGCGCGCGCACACACACACACACACACACACACACACACACAGAGGAATATTATTCAGCCATAAAAAAGGGAATGAAATCTTGCCCTTCGCAAGGACATGGATAGAGCCGGGGAGTATAATGCTAGGTGAAACGAGTCATTCAGAGAAAGGCAAATACCATATGATTTCACTCGAATGTGGAATTCCAGAAAACAACACAAATGAGTCCAGAGAGAGAGAGAGAGAGAGAGATCAAGAAAAAGAGTCTTAAGCAGAGAGAACTGATGGTTACCAGAGGGGAGGAGGTGCGGGGTGGGGGGGGGTGGTTGGGGTGAAATGGGTGATGGGGAATAGGGAGTGCACTGGTCCTGATGAGCACCAGGTGACCTAAGCAACTGTTGAATCACTGTATTGGACACCTGGAACTAATATAATGGGGCATGTTAACTAAGCGGAATTAAACATAAAGCTTGAAGAAAAAGAAAAAGCAAAGCCTGGTTAGTCTTGCAGGTTTGCCCCCCAAGTGGCCCAGCCAGAGTTGAGATGGGTGCTCTGTGGCTTGGATGAGCAGGGGGAGGATGGGGAGGAGGAGGAGGAGAAGAGGAGGCAGAGGCCAGGGGAGGCTGGGTGGTGCTGCTGCTGCTGCTGCTGCTGCTGCTGCTGCTGCTGCTGGTGGCATGGCCCTGGCATGGTGGTAGCGGTGGTGGTGGCAGAGGTGCTGGTGGTGGCGGTGGGGTGGTGGTGGCTGCTGCTGCTGCTGTTGTTGCCCTTCCCCTCTGTGCCAGGCAGCAAATGCAGGGAGAGGAAGGCTCAGTGGGGGCAGGGAAAGGGGTGACTGCCATTTCTGGAGCCACAGTGCCATCCAGCGGAAACTGTCTCTGAAAAGCGCAGGCAGTAGGAACCTGCCTTCTGCCAGGCACAGGGGTCAGCAGGGGAGCGCTGGCTTGTCTGGGCTCTGCCCAAGCCAGGGTTTCCCCCAACGGGGTTCAGAGGGGAAGTGTGCCTGACAGTGGGACCCAGTGGGGAAGCAGGAGCTCTCTCCTGGGGGCCCTGGGGACACAGCAGGCAGCCCCAAGGCCAAACAGCCCTGGGGGGCGGAGCTTCCTTGTCAGCCATTTTGGGGTGGGCCCAGGGGAAGCAACTCACCACCTTTCCCAGGGACCAGGGCTGGCATTTCCTCTGGTGTCCTCTCTGGGGGGTAGCGGGGGTGCCCTGCCTGGGGCCATGCCGGGGTCAGGAGGCCCCTTTCCTCGCTGGGAGCGGAGGCGTTCCGAGGTTCTGGGGCCCAGGCCTTCGGTGCTTGGCGGACCCAGGCAACTCCCCGGGGTCAGCCATCTCAGGCTGCCCCTGGGGTTTCTGAGTGACTTCCTCAGCTCCAATCTCAGGTCCAGCACACAGGTGAAGAGGCGGCCAGGAGCCAGGTGTCCAGGTGCAAGCACAGGACCCACCTTTTCCCTCTTCACCCCCGCCAATACCTCCCCCCACAACTCCCCGCCCCCCCACCCCGCACCCCCCCCCCAAGACTTCCCCTTCCCACTCCTGGGCTTTCCTCAGCAGTAGAGACCAAGCAGCTCCCTTGGATAGAAACAATTTCCGCTTGATGGCAGTATGGCTCCACCAATGCCAAGGGGATCCCTACCCTGCCCCCTCCAGCTTCACCCCCACCACCTCACATCTTGGGCCTCAGCCCCTTGTAAGGTAAACACAAACAAACAGAATCCACCACAACCACAACACACACAACACAGGCACAAGCCCAAAGCAAAACCAAAACAACCCCCCCCACCACCCACCTGCCCACCCCCACTACCATCACCCACCCACCCTACCCCACCCCCAACGCCCCCCTCCCCCGCCCCCCCCCCCCCCCCCCCCGCAAATCCCAAAACACAGCCAGGCACAAACACAACACTCTCAAACTGGTGTCAGGAAACACCACCACTGCCACCACCACCACCACCACCACCACCACCACCACCACACATACACCATAACATGGAATGCAGAACAAGAGAAAGAGAAAGAAACCAGCCAATGGGGACCCAAGCTGACCACCTAATAAATAGGCAGGGCCAAAGGACCACTGACCAGGAGGCCAGACACCCTGCAGGCCTTACCCCTTCCTTTTGCCCTACCCCATTTTTCTTGGCCCCTGCTCTTGGGAGAAGTAGAGGGCAAAGGACACAGGAACCGGCCTCTGTGACTGTGCCTGAGGGTTTACATCAATAGGACCACTCCTGGACTAGCTGGCTTGCAAGTCACTTTTGCGCTTCCTCCCAAGGCCTGGCGCTACCGGACCGGCGGCGGTCACCACCACCTTGGGCTGACCCGACCCGCAGCCACAGGGCTACATCCAGGAGGCTCCCCAAACTCACACAAGCACCGACTCTGGGCAGGCAGGCAGGCAGGCAGGCAGGCAGCCCTTGCTCTCACACGGGGGCCTTGGCAAGGCCACCAAACATCTCGGAGTCACGGGGCCCCCCCCGCTCAGGGCCACTGACTCTACTCCAGTGTGGGAGTCCCCATCTATCTGGGTAAACGGGCCAGGCTCCAGGGTCACAGCCCTTGCTTGGGCAGGCCTCCTCCCAGACGGCCACCTCGGGTAACCCAGAATGGCTAGCTGCGTGTCCCTCTTTGAGAGCCCACCTGAGAGAGTGTGTGTGTCCGCGTCCCTGTGTGAGTGAGTGTGTGGCGTGTCTGAGTATGCTCAGGGCGTGCAGGGTGCATGCCTGTGGGTGTGCGCGTGTGGCCGTGTGTACCCGTGTGTGCGGTGCGGCCGGTGCGGGTGCTCGCGTGTGGGCTGTTGCTAGGCCCGCCTTGGCATGTGCAGGTGGACGACGCGGCTCACGGGCACACCCTGAAATCTATATCGGTCCGGGTCACACGACTGGACTGAGAACAAGGGGAAGGAGGGCACAACGTGAAGAGGCTCCCACTGGTTCAAGTACTGACTTTAAGAGCTTCGACAGGGAGAAGAACTGCAAGGAATGGAAAGCCACGAGATACTCTGCCAAGTCCTGAGTTCCTGATGCTGTCTCACTGCAAAGTAACTTCCGGATCACGTCCGCTACACCTGCGCCCCCCCCCCCCCATAAGCCAAGATCAGGGGTGGGAGGAGGATCCGCGGACCCCTGGCTCCCCCCCAACCCACCCACCCTCCAAGGCACACCGGGCCCTGCCGCCTGCCGCCTGCCGCCCGCCGCCTGCCGCCGCCCCCCCACCCCCACCTCCCGTACACCTCCCCTCTGCCCCCAGCACACCCATCCCCACCCACCACCCCCCCACCAAGCCCCCCCATCCCCACCCCCTCGCCCCCACCCACACCCACCACTAGGCTTGGTATAGAAAGTGAAAGGAAAAGAGACAGAAGCAGAACGTCACCACCATCCACCGTGCCATGGCCAGTGCCGTCGCGGATGCAGTCCAGGCGCGCCTCACCGTGGGGGTGACAGACACAAGGAATGACAAGGAGGCACAAGCTACAGCGAGGAGACACAAGCGACAGGCGGCCTCGCCAGGAAAGGGCCCACCGCCCGGCCAGGCAGCCTCTTGTGGAAGGATCCCTCCCGAGTGCCATCAAGGGTCCTGACCCAGAGGTCGGCCCGGAGGGCATAAGGAGGGCCAAAGGAGGGCCAAAGGAGGGCCAAAGGAGAGGCTGAGCCACACCTTAAATACGTCATGGGCACACTCCACAGGGCCGAAAGAGCCCAAGAGTCCGGGGTGTGCATGCAGGGCAAAGAGAGGGTAGGAGGACACCCCAGGAACCACCGGGAACCACCGAAGGCTTACAAAGCGGGAGGCAGGGGACACGAGAGGAGAGGAGACAGAGACGGATGAGTTACTCTCCCAGGGTGACAAAGGGATGGTTGTAAGGGGGATGCCCCTCGCTCCCCCAACCCACGCGGGCCATTTTCACTTCCATAGGACACGGAAAGGTTAGCCCGGGAACATCCACAGACAGCAGAGCTGCCAATAAAGAAGTCAAGGTAGAGGAGCCGAAGGCGGGGAGAGCAACGGGCAAGCAAAGAAGGAACGCTGGTGGAGGAGAAGAATTGAATGGGACCTCAAAAGGCACCGCGGCCCAGGTGGCCCGGTGGAACCAGCAGTGGCCTCGCAGGGGAAGAGCCGGGGGCCAAGGCAAAGTCTCAGCCACTTAGGCGAGGGGTTGAACCCTGTCCAGAGAGAGGCCTGTTCTGCCACGCTCTAGGACCCAACTGGGGCGTGGGAGGCCACACAGAAAGGGGCAAGGAGGAAGAAAAGGGAACAAGGAAGGGCGCCAGTCGGGCCCACTGAGCCTCCTTGCACAGAGATTCGCCGTGTGCCAGTGTGGGTGCCTGCCCGGAAGGGCCTACCCGAAGAACAGAGCTGTGTATGTGTGTCGGCGGGACGCGCGCAGCGCGCGCCCCCCGCCAGAGCACAGGGTTGCTTCCAGATGTGAGAAAACAGTGATGGCCCCAGACGCTGCAGAGTGGGGATTCCACCACTTGCTGCTCCCCGTCCTGGCCCTTCCTTCTCCCTGCATTTCTCCCAATAAGTTGCGTGGTGGTTGCGCCCTGCCCTTTAGTATCTGGGGAAGATCCACCTTAGGCCCGACTCGGCAGGACGGTGGGGACTTTTAAAAGTGTTTGTGGGTGGTTTTGGGTGTGTTTCTTTTTTCTCACCGATTTCAAGTGTTTGCCTACTTCTTGGAATAGCTTGGCGTGAAGAGTGTCCGACACAGAGTCCTTAGGATACCGCCCAGCGTTGGAGTGTTGGAATTCCCTGCCCTGCCGGAGTGGGTGTGCATTTCCCCTCCTCTGGAGCTCCCATTGGGCCTAAGCATCTAGGAAGGCTTTCCACAGAGGCCGGGAAGGGAGCCACTTGGGAAACTGTAAAAGGCCTCAGGATCACGATCTCCGGGCACTGGGTGGCATGGCTACGAGGGTATGACCTTCAACAATCACACCTGGGTGACCACTGCTTTGCTTTGCATCCCGACCTGCTCTGTATCAAAGGCCCTAATCCGCGGTTTTGCCTGTCTGCCTGGAATCCGGGCACTGCATTAAGGTGTTCAGCGGTTCCTCAGAAGCAGAGGTGTTTGTAGGGAGATCCGCAATTCCCCCACACCTCCTTCCTCCTCCCACCCCAGCGACCCCCCTCCACCCCCCACTCCCCAACCCCCACCCCCCAAGCTCATTCGTTTTCCCAGGGGGAATACTGGGCCAGGTCCGGCGTCAATCACCGGTTAGGATGAGACGCAGAGAGAGCTACATACCGAACCAAGTCCCCAAACCCCCTTCTGCCACAGGCCCCTCCAAACCTCAACGGGGAGGGGCGGTGGGGCCTCACCACCACCACCACCACCAGCAGCCCCCCCCCACCCACCCACCGCCTCCAAGGGCCTCCTAACCTCCACCCCCTGCCCAAGGGTAAAACTTCACAGGGGCCCTGGACGGACGAAAACTGAGCAAGTCTCATGGAAGAGCTCCCTGGGCAGAACTGAAGCCAGGGAAGCCTGGCCACCAATGGCCAAGGGGGCAGAAAGACCCCCACGACGCGAACCTGTGAACAGAGGCGTTGTAGGAAGGACACACCGCGCTGCATAAGAGATGCCAAGTGGCCTTCTGGGAGACCCACCTCTGTAACCCATCCCATTCCCGAAGAGGCCCACCCCTGGACACAAACCAGTGCCCGGGGTTCCCCGGAGGGAGGTAGCTGAGGCCCCTGGAGCCTGGTGACACGTGGCAGGACCCCCGTGCTCTGGGACGGGTCGACAAGTTCCGGACCCCTGAGGGACCTGGCTGCCCTCCGACCCCATCCTTGGCCCACTGAACCACGAGGCTTCGGCAGAAGGGAGTTTGCTGCCAAGGGACAGGCGCGGTGCAGACAAGCAAGAGGCCAGGGGGAGTCCGAAGATTCAAACTCAAAGAAAACTCTGCAAGCCCACTGGTGGGGTCTCTTGAGGGTCGTCTGTGTTCACAGGGGATCTAAGAGGATGGACAAGAGGAGTCAAGAAAAGCCCAGCTAAGAATCAGTAACACAAGAAACAACAGGTGTTGGCGAGGATGTGGAGAAAAAGGAACACTGGTGTACCGTTGGTGGGAACACAAACTGGGAATGCGGCCACAGTGGAAAACAGTGTGGAGGTTCCTCGGAAACGTAAAATAGAACTACCCTATGCTCCAGCAATCACACTACTGCATATTTACCCAGAGAAGACAAGAACACTAACTCAAAGGGATACATGCATCCCCACGTTTACAGCATCATTATTTACAAAAGCCAAGACAGGGGAGCGGCCCAAGAGTCCATCCGATTCACGAGCAGACAAAGATGTGGTACAAATATATATACAACACACAGATGTACGCGTGCGTGCGCGCGCACACACACACACACACACACACCACACACAGAGGAATATTATTCAGCCATAAAAAAGGGAATGAAATCTTGCCCTTCGCAAGGACATGGATAGAGCCGGGGAGTATAATGCTAGGTGAAACGAGTCATTCAGAGAAAGGCAAATACCATATGATTTCACTCGAATGTGGAATTCCAGAAAACAACACAAATGAGTCCAGAGAGAGAGAGAGAGAGAGAGAGATCAAGAAAAAGAGTCTTAAGCAGAGAGAACTGATGGTTACCAGAGGGGAGGAGGTGCGGGGTGGGGGGGGGTGGTTGGGGTGAAATGGGTGATGGGGAATAGGGAGTGCACTGGTCCTGATGAGCACCAGGTGACCTAAGCAACTGTTGAATCACTGTATTGGACACCTGGAACTAATATAATGGGGCATGTTAACTAAGCGGAATTAACATAAAGCTTGAAGAAAAAGAAAAAGCAAAGCCTGGTTAGTCTTGCAGGTTTGCCCCCCAAGTGGCCCAGCCAGAGTTGAGATGGGTGCTCTGTGGCTTGGATGAGCAGGGGGAGGATGGGGAGGAGGAGGAGGAGAAGAGGAGGCAGAGGCCAGGGGAGGCTGGGTGGTGGTGCTGCTGCTGCTGCTGCTGCTGCTGCTGGTGGTGGCATGGCCCTGGCATGGTGGTAGCGGTGGTGGTGGCAGAGGTGCTGGTGGTGGCGGTGGGGTGGGTGGTGGGCTGCTGCTGCTGCTGTTGTTGCCCTTCCCCTCTGTGCCAGGCAGCAAATGCAGGGAGAGGAAGGTTCAGTGGGGGCAGGGAAAGGGGTGACTGCCATTTCTGGAGCCACAGTGCCATCCAGCGGAAACTGTCTCTGAAAAGCGCAGGCAGTAGGAACCTGCCTTCTGCCAGGCACAGGGGTCAGCAGGGGAGCGCTGGCTTGTCTGGGCTCTGCCCAAGCCAGGGTTTCCCCCAACGGGGGTTCAGAGGGGAAGTGTGCCTGACAGTGGGACCCAGTGGGGAAGCAGGAGCTCTCTCCTGGGGGCCCTGGGGACACAGCAGGCAGCCCCAAGGCCAAACAGCCCTGGGGGGCGGAGCTTCCTTGTCAGCCATTTTGGGGTGGGCCCAGGGGAAGCAACTCACCACCTTTCCCAGGGACAGGGCTGGCATTTCCTCTGGTGTCCTCTCTGGGGGGTAGCGGGGGTGCCCTGCCTGGGGCCATGCCGGGGTCAGGAGGCCCCTTTCCTCGCTGGGAGCGGAGGCGTTCGAGGTTCTGGGGCCCAGGCCTTCGGTGCTTGGCGGACCCAGGCAACTCCCCGGGGTCAGCCATCTCAGGCTGCCCCTGGGGTTTCTGAGTGACTTCCTCAGCTCCAATCTCAGGTCCAGCACACAGGTGAAGAGGCGGCCAGGAGCCAGGTGTCCAGGTGTAAGCACAGGACCCACCTTTTCCCTCTTCACCCCCGCCAATACCTCCCCCCACAACTCCCCGCACCCCCACCCCGCACCCCCCCCCCAAGACTTCCCCTTCCCACTCCTGGGCTTTCCTCAGCAGTAGAGACCAAGCAGCTCCCTTGGATAGAAACAATTTCCGCTTGATGGCAGTATGGCTCCACCAATGCCAAGGGGATCCCTACCCTGCCCCCTCCAGCTTCACCCCCACCACCTCACATCTTGGGCCTCAGCCCCTTGTAAGGTAAACACAAACAAACAGAATCCACACCACAACCACAACACACAACACAGGCACAAGCCCAAAGCAAAACCAAAACAACCCCCCCCACCACCCACCTGCCCACCCCCACTACCATCACCCACCCACCCTACCCCACCCCCAACGCCCCCCCTCCCCCGCCCCCCCCCTTGCAAATCCAAAACACAGCAGGCACAAACACAACACTCTCAAACTGGTGTCAGGAAACACCACCACTGCCACCACCACCACCACCACCACCACCACACATACACCATAACATGGAATGCAGAACAAGAGAAAGAGAAAGAAACCAGCCAATGGGGACCCAAGCTGACCACCTAATAAATAGGCAGGGCCAAAGGACCACTGACCAGGAGGCCAGACACCCTGCAGGCCTTACCCCTTCCTTTTGCCCTACCCCATTTTTCTTGGCCCCTGCTCTTGGAGAAGTAGAGGGCAAAGGACACAGGAACCGGCCTCTGTGACTGTGCCTGAGGGGTTACATCAATAGGACCACTCCTGGACAAGCTGGCTTGCAAGTCACTTTTGCGCTTCCTCCCAAGGCCTGGCGCTACCCGGGCCGGCGGCGGTCACCACCACCTTGGGCTGACCCGACCCGCAGCCACAGGGCTACATCCAGGAGGCTCCCCAAACTCACACAAGCACCGACTCTGGGCAGGCAGGCAGGCAGGCAGGCAGCCCCTGCTCTCACATGGGGGCCTTGGCAAGGCCACCAAACATCTCGGAGTCACGGGGCCCCCCCGCTCAGGGCCACTGACTCTACTCCAGTGTGGGAGTCCCCCATCTATCTGGGTAAACGGGCCAGGCTCCAGGGTCACAGCCCTTGCTTGGGCAGGCCTCCTCCCAGACGGCCACCTCGGGTAACCCAGAATGGCTAGCTGGTGTCCCTCTTTGAGAGCCCACCTGAGAGAGTGTGTGTGTCCGCGTCCTGTGTGAGTGAGTGTGTGGCGTGTCTGAGTATGCTCAGGGCGTGCAGGGTGCATGCCTGTGGGTGTGCGCGTGTGGCCGTGTGTACCCGTGTGTGCGGTGCGGCCGGTGCGGGTGCTCGCGTGTGGGCTGTTGCTAGGCCCGCCTTGGCATGTGCAGGTGGACGACGCGGCTCACGGGCACACCCTGAAATCTATATCGGTCCGGGTCACACGACTGGACTGAGAACAAGGGGAAGGAGGGCACAACGTGAAGAGGCTCCCACTGGTTCAAGTACTGACTTTAAGAGCTTCGACAGGGAGAAGAACTGCAAGGAATGGAAAGCCACGAGATACTCTGCCAAGTCCTGAGTTCCTGATGCTGTCTCACTGCAAAGTAACTTCCGGATCACGTCCGCTACACCTGCGCCCCCCCCATAAGCCAAGATCAGGGGTGGGAGGAGGATCCGCGGACCCCTGGCTCCCCCAACCCACCCACCCTCCAAGGCACACCGCCGGCCCCTGCCGCCTGCCGCCTGCCGCCCGCCGCCTGCCGCCGCCCCCCACCCCACCTCCCGTACACCTCCCCTCTGCCCCAGCACACCCATCCCCCACCCACCACCCCCCCACCAAGCCCCCCCATCCCCACCCCTCGCCCCCACCCACACCCCACCACTAGGCTTGGTATAGAAAGTGAAAGGAAAAGAGACAGAAGCAGAACGTCACCACCATCACCGTGCCATGGCCAGTGCCCGTCGCGGATGCAGTCCAGGCGCGCCTCACCGTGGGGGTGACAGACACAAGGAATGACAAGGAGGCACAAGCTACAGCGAGGAGACACAAGCGACAGGCGGCTCGCAGGAAAGGGCCCACCGCCCGGCCAGGCAGCCTCTTGTGGAAGGATCCCCTCCCGAGTGCCATCAAGGGTCCCTGACCCAGAGGTCGGCCCCGGAGGGCATAAGGAGGGCCAAAGGAGGGCCAAAGGAGGGCCAAGGAGAGGCTGAGCCACACCTTAAATACGTCATGGGCACACTCCACAGGGCCGAAAGAGCCCAAGAGTCCGGGGTGTGCATGCAGGCAAAGAGAGGGTAGGAGGACACCCCAGGAACCACCGGGAACCACCGAAGGCTTACAAAGCGGGAGGCAGGGGACACGAGAGGAGAGGAGACAGAGACGGATGAGTTACTCTCCCAGGGTGACAAAGGGATGGTTGTAAGGGGGATGCCCCTCGCTCCCCAACCCACGCGGGCCATTTTCACTTCCATAGGACACGGAAAGGTTAGCCGGGAACATCCACAGACAGCAGAGCTGCCATAAAGAAGTCAAGGTAGAGGAGCCGAAGGCGGGGAGAGCAACGGGCAAGCAAAGAAGGAACGCTGGTGGAGGAGAAGAATTGAATGGGACCCTCAAAAGGCACCGCGGCCCAGGTGGCCCGGTGGAACCAGCAGTGGCCTCGCAGGGGAAGAGCCGGGGGCCAAGGCAAAGTCTCAGCCACTTAGGCGAGGGGTTGAACCCTGTCCAGAGAGAGGCCTGTTCTGCCACGCTCTAGGACCCAACTGGGGCGTGGGAGGCCACACAGAAAGGGGCAAGGAGGAAGAAAAGGGAACAAGGAAGGGCGCCAGTCGGGCCCACTGAGCCTCCTTGCACAGAGATTCGCCGTGTGCCAGTGTGGGTGCCTGCCCGGAAGGGCCTACCCGAAGAACAGAGCTGTGTATGTGTGTCGGCGGGACGCGCGCAGCGCGCGCCCCCCGCCAGAGCACAGGGTTGCTTCCAGATGTGAGAAAACAGTGATGGCCCCAGACGCTGCAGAGTGGGGATTCCACCACTTGCTGCTCCCCGTCCTGGCCCTTCCTTCTCCCTGCATTTCTCCCAATAAGTTGCGTGGTGGTTGCGCCCTGCCCTTTAGTATCTGGGAAGATCCACCTTAGGCCCGACTCGGCAGGACGGTGGGGACTTTTAAAAGTGTTTGTGGGTGGTTTTGGGTGTGTTTCTT
>NW_026622927.1:0-33635 GCF_023065955.2 Ursus arctos | reverse complement strand
ACTCATAGGTTACGTAGCTAGATAGAAAAAGGCCACACTGTCTGATCCCACACACATGAAAACCCAGAAGAAGTAACTCACAGAGGCAGAGAGGGGAGCTGTGGCTGCAGGGACTGTGCTGAGAGAATGAGCAGTATCTGACGAGTGGCACGGGAGTCTCTTGGAGGGAAATATTGTAGAAGGACAAGGTTGTGAAACACTCTGTATCTAATGACCCCTGGATGTACAATTTAAAAGGATCAGAGTAAAATTCCATGAAAACTCAATTTATCTTTATTTATAGACCAGAATATATTAAGCTAGAAATAGGTGCATGAACAACGCAAAAATTAGAAACACTGGAATGACAGGGGAGGGGAAGCCATCCTTTGGGGATTCAGCGAGCTGAACTGCTGCTCCCGGGGCTGAGGCCAGTTGCTCCACTGAGAGAAATGGTTGCCAGCACCCTCCGGCAACCCCGATAATTGGTGCTGGTAGCCTGCTTGGACTCCGGGGCTGCCAAAGGTGCAGTGGCTCTTGAAGCTGCTGACAAGGGAGTGAGAGCTCTGTGTATATCCTCCTCTGGCTCTGACAGGGCAAGGGGCATCAGGGGCCCTTCAGGGACCTCCATAGCTAGTGCTGCAGCATGCACGGGCGCCCAGGCTGCCATAGATGCCAGGTGGCTCTTGCAGCTCATGACCGTTCGTCAGAGCTGTGAGTGTAACCTCCGTTTGGCTCTGACAGGGCAGGTGGCATCAGGGGCCCTTCAGGGACCTCCATAGCTAGTGCTGCAGCGTGCGCGGCCGCCCAGGCTGCCATAGATGCCAGTGGCTCTTGCAGCTCATGACCGTTCGTCAGAGCTGTGAGTGAACCTCCGTTGGCTCTGACAGGGCAGGTGGCATCAGGGGCCCTTCAGGGACCTCCATAGCTAGTGCTGCAGTGTGCTCGGGCGCCGGGGCTGCACAAGGTGCAGGAGGGTCTTCAAGCTCCCGACAGGGAGTCAGAGCTGTGAGTATATCCTGCCGTGGCTCTGAAATGGGAGGTGTCATCACGGGATCTTCAGGGACCTCCATGGCTGGTGCTGGGGCCTGCTGAGGCTCCTGGCTTTCCAAAGGCGCAGGTGACTCTTGCACGTCCTCACGGTGGATCAGAGCTCTGACCACCAGCTGCACTGGGCCCGACATGGCAGGTGACGTCCCTGCTCTTTTGAGTTGCTGAGCTCCAGCAACAGTGTTGGGATTTTCCAGCTCAGGCTCTGAAGCTGCAGCAGGCACCACAGTGGGAGCTGGGACTTAGCTTTCGGCATGGTTCCGGATCTCGCTCTGGCGCTGCTGCTGTCGCTCCAAGAAGAGAAAGTATGGTCATCATGATTGTCTTTCCATGTCCCTTCCAAATGAAGGCAACTTTGCCCACCACTCAATATTGTTTGAGTCTAAGAACCCGTCCCTGGTGGTCTCCCCAAACTGTAGCCCATGGGGACAGTGATCTGAGACCACTCCTTGCTCCCAGCCACACTGCAGTCTGTGGAGGCTTGCTCTGTGTGGCCCACTCTCTCCCCTCCACAGCCCTCCATCAGTCACCCCCAGTCCTCCTCACCCCCAGCCTCCGGCTCAATGGGCTCGAGGTGTCGGTGCCGAGAGAAGAGGAGCCAGGCACGTTGCTCCAGGTCTGAGCCTGGCACGTTGAGCCCTACGTATGCCAGTAGTGTCTTTAGGCAGGGAAATTCTGGGGGCTGGAAGAAATCTTCAGGGTAGTGGCCAAGCCAGGTGCCCAGGATGGAGGAGATGGCCCTGGGGACAGACAGGTGGGCAGAGGAGTCAGAGGACAGGGCACCTCCCACACGGATGCCCCAGGGAACCCCTGTGGGAACCTGGGCCCCTGGGTCCCCGGCTCCTGGCTGTCAGAGCCCATTCCTACTCCATGTCCACCTTTGGGCTGACCCAAAGCCTCTGTGAGTGGGAGCCCTTGACCCCTGGTGTGACCATTTCTGTCCTCCAAGCGGAAGCTGGACGCTCTGCTCAGTCTCCCTGCCCACTTGCCGTGTGACTTCCACTGCATGTGGGCAGGGAGGGGTGGCGTGTCTGCCGTGGTCCTTTGCCCTCAGGGCACACTAGTGCTCTGTGACTGTCCAACCAAGGAGGGAACAAAGGGACTCTGTCCCATCCCTGGCCTTCCCAGGACCCTCCCGATACCTCCCACTTCCCCTCCCGTGCCTATGTGCTGCCTCGTTCAGTAGGAGCCAGGAGAGGGTGTCCTTCCGTGGACGCTAATCTCCCCACTGGGTGGGGGACGTCCAGTCCCCGAGCCCTCCCTGGTCTCCTGAGTACCTGCTGAGCACCCAGTGTCAACGTTCCACCAGATGTGTGGAAGCCATGCCCTTTGTTCTGGGTCCCAGGATTGGGGTAGAGACAGGGCTGGGAGGCGGCAGGGATGGGGAATGACTCTGTTAGGGGCTGAGGCTGCCCTCCAGCCCCCTCTGCTCTCCCACAGTGCCCACACCCCACCCAGGGCTCCTCAGGACCCCTTTCCTCTTCTGCAGAAGCAGCCTTCAGACCTGGACCCTCTCACAGGAATTGCAGATGTGTGGGATGAGGGTCCAGCAGCCCCCAGAACACAGTCCCCTCACTGCCCTCTCGAAGAAGGAAGGGCCCTCTGCATTAGCCAAAGCTCACTCACATGCCCCGCTGCTCGCGGGCTCCGCTGATCTCGTCCCAGGAAAAGAGGACGCATCCGTAGCTAGAGGAGGCCAGAGGGGTGGGGGGGCGATCGGAAGAAATGCCCTGTTACCCCCCTCCCTCTCATCATACCTAGGGTCACTGTCTGAATGCTGACTAGAATGGAGCGCTAACCGTAACCCTAGATCGGCCACAAAGGGTCCCCTCCCAAGGGGCCTGGCGCTGCAACGCCAGGGATTGGGGACCCCCGAGCCCCAGTGCCGCACTCACACTGCCGCCCCGCCACCACCCGGGCCGCTAGGGGCGCCACCGGTCATTCAGGGCGGGAGAACGGGCAGGACCCTCCGAGCACCCTTCGAACTTCGAAGGCCCCTCGCCCCAAAACGCTTGGGCCCACGCTCCCGCTCGCCAGCGCCCTCACCTCGGCACGCTCCTCCGGTTGCCGCGCTGCTGGAGGAGCAGGCATGATGGCCTCCTGGGGGCAAACCCTAACCCTAGGTAGGCCCTCCAGGGGCCTATTCAAGGGGGCCTGGCGCCGCAACGCCGGGGATTGGGGACCCCCCGAGCACCAGGGCCGGACTCACCCTGCTGCCCCACCGCCACTTGGGCCACTAGGGGTGCGGCTGGTCATTCAGGGCAGGAGAACGGGCAGGGTCCTCCGAGCCCCCGATTACCTTCGAAGGCCCCCTGGGCCAAAATGCTTGGCTCACGCTCCCTCTCTCCAGCGCCCTACCCTCGGCCACCCACCCGCCCCCACTCGCCACACCGCCGGTGGATCCTGCCTGCCGCCGTTCTGGGGGCTAATCCTAACCCTAGGTGGGCCACCGAGGGACCCCTCCAAAGGGGTCCTGGCACCGCAACTCCGGGCATTGGGGATCCCCGATCCCCAGGGCAAGACTAACACTCCTGCCCCTCCACCACCTGGGCCACTAGGGGCGCTGCCGCTCATTCAGGGCTGGAGAAAGGGTAGGGCCCTCCGAGCCTCTGCCGACCTTCGATGGCCCCCCGCCCCAAAGCACTTGGGCCCAGGTTCCCACTAGTCAGCGCCCTCACCACAACCGGCACCTCCGCGCGAAAGGCAGCAGGCGGATCGGACCTACCGGCCACCTGGGGGTAACCTTAACCCTAGGGCGGTCCCCGAGGGGCCCTTCCCAAGGGGACTTGCGCCGCCCTGCCTGGGATCCTTGACGTCCTAGCCCCAGGGCCGGACTCACCCTGCAGCCCCCTGGCACCGGGCTGCTAGGGGAGCCACCGGTCACTCAGGCGAGAGAAGGGGCAGGGCCCTCCGAGCCCCCTCCGACCATCGATGGACCGCCCGCCCCAAAGCGCTTGGGCCCACGTTCCCACTAGTCAGTGCCCTCACCTCAACCCGCCCCTCCGCTCGAAACACAGCAGGCGGATTGGACCTGCCGGCCTCCTGGGGGCTAACCTGAACACTAGGTGGGTCCCCGAGGGCCCCCCCCAAGGGGCTTGGCGACCCAAAGCCGGGGATTGGGGACCACTGAACCTCAGCGGTGGAATCACCCAACAGCCCCCCGCCACTCCGGCCGCTAGGGGGCCCGCCTGTCATTCAGGGCGGGAGAAAGGGCAGGGCCCTCTGTGCCCCAGGCAACCTTCGAAGCCCCCACCCCCCGCTCCAAAATGTTTGGGCCCAGGCTCCAGCTCGCCAGCGCCCTCACTCCGCCCGCCCCTGCACTCGCTGCACAGCGGGCATTTCGGGCCTGCCGGCATCCTTCTTGCTAACCCTAACCCTACGTCAGTCCCCAGGAGGCCCCTGACAAGGGGCCTGGGGCTGCAACGCTGGGGATTGGGGACCCCCGAGCCCCAGGGCCAGACTAACACTGCTGCCGTCCACCACCTGGGCCACTAGGGGCGCTGTCTCTCATTCAGGGCTGGAGAAGGGGCAGGGCCCTCCAAGCCCGCGCGGACCTTCGATGGCCCCCCGCCCCAAAGCGCTTGGGCCCACGTTCCCACTCCTCAGCGCCCTCCGCTCGGCCTGCCCCTCAGCTCGCTGCACATCCAGCATATGGGGCTTGCCGGACTCCTGGGGGCTACCCCGAGCTCTAGGTGGCCTCCTGAGGGGCCCCATCCATGGGGCCTGGCGCCCTAACGCCGGGGATTGGGAACCTCCGAACCCCAGGACTGGACTCACCCTGCAGCCCACCGCCACCTGGGCCGTAGGGGCGCCACCGGCCATTCAGGGCTGGAGAACGGGTAGGGCCCTCCGAGTCCCCGGCTAGCTTCGAAGGCCCCGTGCGCCAAAACACTTGGGCCCACGCTCCCTCTCTCCAGCGCCCTCCCCTCGGCCCCACCCCCCCGCTCGCCACACCGCCGGTGGATCCTGCCTGCCGGCGTCCTGGGGGCTAACCCTAAGCCCAGGTGGGCCCCTGGGGGGCCCCTCCCAAGGGGCCTGCCACCGCAACGCCAGGCATTGGGGACCCCCCAGCCCCAGGGCAAGACTAACACTGCTGCCCCTCCACCACCTGGGCACTAGGGGCGCTGCCGCTCATTCAGGGCTGGAGAAGGGGCAGGGCCCTCTGAGCCCCCGCCGACCTTCGATGGCCCCCCCGCCCCAAAGCGCTTAGGCCCACGTTCCCACCAGTCAGCGCCCTCACCTCAAGCGGCCCCTCCGCTCGAAAGACAGCAGGCGGATCGGACCTGCCGGCCACCTGGGGGTAACCTTAACCCTAGGGCGGTCCCCGAGGGGCCCCTCCCAAGGGGCCTTGCGCAGCCACGCCCGGGATCCTGGACGTCTTAGCCCCAGGGGCGGACTCACCCTGCAGCCCCCTGGCACCCGGGCTGCTAGGGGCACCGCTGGTCATTCAGGCGGGAGAAGGGGCAGGGCCCTCCGAGCCCCCGACCTCCTTCGAAGGCCCCCGCGCCAAAACCTGTGGGCCCGGGGTCCCGCTTGCCAGCTCCCTCCCCTCGACCCGCCCCACCGCGAGCCACACAGCCAGGGGATTGGGCCTGAAGGCCTCCTGGGGGCTAACACAAACCCTAGGTGGGACCCCGAGGGGCCCCTCCCAAGGGGCTTGGCGACCCAACGCCGGGGATTGGGAACCACTGAACCCCAGCGCTGGAATCACCCTGCAGCCCCCCGCCACTCTGGCCGCTAGGGGCGCCGCCGATCATTCAGGCGGGAGAAGGAGCAGGGCCCACCTAGCCCCTGATGACCTTCGAAGGCCCCCGCGCCAAAACGGTTGGGCCCACGCTCCCTCTCCTCAGCACCCTCAGCTCGGCCTACCCCTCTGCTCGCCGCACATCCAGCAGGTCGGGCTTGCCGGCCTCCCGGGGGCTAACACTACCTCTAGGTGGGCTCCTGAGGGGCCCCACCCAAGGGGCCTGGCGCCTCAACGCCGGAGATTGGGGACCCGAGACCCAGCGCCGGACTCACCCTGCAGCCCCCCGCCACCTGGGCCGCTAGGGGGCCCGCCTGTCATTCAGGGCGGGAGAACAGGCAGGGCCGTCTGTGCCCCAGGCAACCTTCGAAGCCCCCACCCTCCCCCCCCCCCCCCCCCCCCCGCTCCAAGATGTTCTGGGCCCAGGCTCCAGCTCGCCAGCGCCCTCACTCTGCCCGCCCCTCCACTCGCTGCACAGCGGGCATTTCGGGCCTGCCGGCATCCTTCTTGCTAACCCTAACCCTAGGTCAGTCCCCGAGAGGCCCCTCACAAGGGGCCTGGGGCTGCAACGCTAGGGATTGGGGACCCCCGAGCCCCAGGGCCAGACTAACACTGCTACCGTCCACCACCTGGGCCACTACGGGCGCTGTCTCTCATTCAGGGCTGGAGAAGATGCAGGGCCCTCCAAGCCCCCGCGGACCTTCGATGGCCCCCCGTCCCGAAGCGCTTGGGCCCACGTTCCCACTCCTCAGCGCCCTCAGCTCGGCCTGCCCCTCCGCTCGCTGCACATCCAGCAGATCGGGCTTGCCGGACTCCTGGGGGCTAACCCGAGCTCTAGGTGGCCTCCTGAGGGGCCCCATCCATGGGGCCTGGCGCCCTAACGCCGGGGATTGGGAACCTCCGAACCCCAGGACTGGACTCACCCTGCAGCCCACCGCCACCTGGGCCGTAGGGGCGCCACCGGCCATTCAGGGCTGGAGAACGGGTAGGGCCCTCCGAGTCCCCGGCTAGCTTCGAAGGCCCCGTGCGCCAAAACACTTGGGCCCAAGCTCCCTCTCTCCAGCGCCCTCCCCTCGGCCCCACACCCCGCTCACCACACCGCCGGTGGATCCTGCCTGCCGGCGTCCTGGGGGCTAACCCTAAGCCCAGGTGGGCCCCCGGGGGGCACCTCCCAAGGGGCCTGCCACCGCAACTCCAGGCATTGGGGACCCCAGCCCCAGGGCAAGACTAACACTGCTGCCCCTCCACCACCTGGGCACTAGGGGCGCTGCCGCTCATTCAGGGCTGGAGAAGGGGCAGGCCCTCTGAGCCCCCCGCCGACCTTCGATGGCCCCCCGCCCCAAAGCGCTTGGGCCCACGTTCCCACTCCTCAGCGCCCTCAGCTCGGCCTGCCCCTCCGCTCGCTGCACATCCAGCAGATAGGGCTTGCCGAACTCCTGGGGGCTAACCCGAGCTCTAGGTGGCCTCCTGAGGGGCCCCATCCATGGGGCCTGGCGCCCTAACGCCAGGGATTGGGAACCTCCAAACGCCAGGACTGGACTGACGCTGCAGCCCACCGCCACCTGGGCCGTAGGGGCGCCACCGGCCATTCAGGGCTGGAGAACGGGTAGGGCCCTCCGAGTCCCCGGCTAGCTTCGAAGGCCCCGTGTGCCAAAACACTTGGGCCCACGCTCCCTCTCCTCAGCACCCTCAGCTCGGCCTACCCCTCTGCTCGCCGCACATCCAGCAGGTCGGGCTTGCCGGCCTCCCGGGGGCTAACACTAACTCTAGGTGGGCTCCTGAGGGGCCCCACCCAAGGGGCCTGGCGCCTCAACGCAGGAGGTTGGGGACCCGAGACCAAGCTCCGGACTCACCCTGCAGCCCCCCGCCACCTGGGCCGCTAGGGGGCCCGCCTGTCATTCAGGGCGGGAGAACGGGCAGGGCCGTCTGTGCCCCAGGCAACCTTCGAAGCCCCCCCACCCCCCCCCCACCCCCCCCCCCCCCCCCGCTCCAAGATGTTCTGGGCCCAGGCTCCAGCTCGCCAGCGCCCTCACTCTGCCCGCCCCTCCACTCGCTGCACAGCGGGCATTTCGGGCCTGCCGGCATCCTTCTTGCTAACCCTAACCCTAGGTCAGTCCCCGAGAGGCCCCTCACAAGGGGCCTGGGGCTGCAACGCTAGGGATTGGGGACCCCCGAGCCCCAGGGCCAGACTAACACTGCTACCGTCCACCACCTGGGCCACTACGGGCGCTGTCTCTCATTCAGGGCTGGAGAAGGGGCAGGGCCTTCCAAGCCCCCGCGGACCTTCGATGGCCCCCCCGTCCCGAAGCGCTTGGGCCCACGTTCCCACTCCTCAGCGCCCTCAGCTCGGCCTGCCCCTCCGCTCGCTGCACATCAAGCAGATCGGGCTTGCCGGACTCCTGGGGGCTAACCCGAGCTCTAGGTGGCCTCCTGAGGGGCCCCATCCATGGGGCCTGGCGCCCTAACGCCGGGGATTGGGAACCTCCGAACCCCAGGACTGGACTCACCCTGCAGCCCACCGCCACCTGGGCCGTAGGGGCGCCACCCGGCCATTCAGGGCTGGAGAACGGGTAGGGCCCTCCGAGTCCCCGGCTAGCTTCGAAGGCCCCGTGCGCCAAAACACTTGGGCCCACGCTCCCTCTCTCCAGCGCCCTCCCCTCGGCCCCACCCCCCCGCTCGCCACACCGCCGGTGGATCCTGCCTGCCGGCGTCCTGGGGGCTAACCCTAAGCCCAGGTGGGCCCCTGGGGGGCCCCTCCCAAGGGGCCTGCCACCGCAACTCCAGGCATTGGGGACCCCCAGCCCCAGGGCAAGACTAACACTGCTGCCCCTCCACCACCTGGGCACTAGGGGCGCTGCCGCTCATTCAGGGCTGGAGAAGGGGCTGGGCCCTCTGAGCCCCCGCCGACCTTCGATGGCCCCCCGCCCCAAAGCGCTTAGGCCCACGTTCCCACCAGTCAGCGCCCTCACCTCAAGCGGTCCCTCCGCTCGAAAGACAGCAGGCGGATCGGACCTGCCGGCCACCTGGGGGTAACCTTAACCCTAGGGCGGTCCCCGAGGGGCCCCTCCCAAGGGGCCTTGCGCAGCCACGCCGGGGATCCTGGCCGTCTTAGCCCCAGGGGCGGACTCACCCTGCAGCCCCCTGGCACCCGGGCTGCTAGGGGCACCGCCGGTCATTCAGGCGGGAGAAGGGGCAGGGCCCTCCGAGCCCCCGACCTCCTTCGAAGGCCCCCGCGCCAAAACCTGTGGGCCCGGGGTCCCGCTTGCCAGCTCCCTCCCCTCGACCCGCCCCAACGCGAGCCTCACAGCCAGGGGATTGGGCCTGAAGGCCTCCTGGGGGCTAACACAAACCCTAGGTGGGACCCCGAGGGGCCCCTCCCAAGGGGCTTGGCGACCCAACGCCGGGGATTGGGAACCACTGAACCCCAGCGCTGGAATCACCCTGCAGCCCCCCGCCACTCTGGCCGCTAGGGGCGCCGCCGATCATTCAGGCGGGAGAAGGAGCAGGGCCCACCTAGCCCCTGATGACCTTCGAAGGCCCCCGCGCCAAAACGGTTGGGCCCACGCTCCCTCTCCTCAGCACCCTCAGCTCGGCCTACCCCTCTGCTCGCCGCACATCCAGCAGGTCGGGCTTGCCGGCCTCCCGGGGGCTAACACTAACTCTAGGTGGGCTCCTGAGGGGCCCCACCCAAGGGGCCTGGCGCCTCAACGCCGGAGATTGGGGACCCGAGACCCAGCGCCGGACTCACCCTGCAGCCCCCCGCCACCTGGGCCGCTAGGGGGCCCGCCTGTCATTCAGGGCGGGAGAACGGGCAGGGCCGTCTGTGCCCCAGGCAACCTTCGAAGCCCCCACCCCCCCCCCCCCCCCCCGCTCCAAAATGTTCTGGGCCCAGGCTCCAGCTCGCCAGCGCCCTCACTCTGCCCGCCCCTCCACTCGCTGCACAGCGGGCATTTCGGGCCTGCCGGCATCCTTCTTGCTAACCCTAACCCTAGGTCAGTCCCCGAGAGGCCCCTCACAAGGGGCCTGGGGCTGCAACGCTGGGGATTGGGGACCCCCGAGCCCCAGGGCCAGACTAACACTGCTGCCGTCCACCACCTGGGCCACTAGGGGCGCTGTCTCTCATTCAGGGCTGGAGAAGGGGCAGGGCCCTCCAAGCCCCCGCGGACCTTCGATGGCCCCCTGCCCCGAAGCGCTTGGGCCCACGTTCCCACTCCTCAGCGCCCTCAGCTCGGCCTGCCCCTCCGCTCGCTGCACATCCAGCAGATCGGGCTTGCCGGACTCCTGGGGGCTAACCCGAGCTCTAGGTGGCCTCCTGAGGGGCCCCATCCATGGGGCCTGGCGCCCTAACGCCGGGGATTGGGAACCTCCGAACCCCAGGACTGGACTCACCCTGCAGCCCACCGCCACCTGGGCCGTAGGGGCGCCACCGGCCATTCAGGGCTGGAGAACGGGTAGGGCCCTCCGAGTCCCCGGCTAGCTTCGAAGGCCCCGTGCGCCAAAACACTTGGGCCCACGCTCCCTCTCTCCAGCGCCCTCCCCTCGGCCCCACCCCCCCCCCCCGCTCGCCACACCGCCGGTTTATCCTGCCTGCCGGCGTCCTGGGGGCTAACCCTAAGCCCAGGTGGGGCCCTGGGGGGCCCCTCCCAAGGGGCCTGCCACCGCAACTCCAGGCATTGGGGACCCCCAGCCCCAGGGCAAGACTAACACTGCTGCCCCTCCACCACCTGGGCACTAGGGGCGCTGCCGCTCATTCAGGGCTGGAGAAGGGGCTGGGCCCTCTGAGCCCCCGCCGACCTTCGATGGCCCCCCGCCCCAAAGCGCTTAGGCCCACGTTCCCACCAGTCAGCGCCCTCACCTCAAGCGGCCCCTCCGCTCGAAAGACAGCAGGCGGATCGGACCTGCCGGCCACCTGGGGGTAACCTTAACCCTAGGGCGGTCCCCGAGGGGCCCCTCCCAAGGGGCCTTGCGCAGCCACGCCGGGGATCCTGGCCGTCTTAGCCCCAGGGGCGGACTCACCCTGCAGCCCCCTGGCACCCGGGCTGCTAGGGGCACCGCCGGTCATTCAGGCGGGAGAAGGGGCAGGGCCCTCCGAGCCCCCGACCTCCTTCGAAGGCCCCCGCGCCAAAACCTGTGGGCCCGGGGTCCCGCTTGCCAGCTCCCTCCCCTCGACCCGCCCCAACGCGAGCCTCACAGCCAGGGGATTGGGCCTGAAGGCCTCCTGGGGGCTAACACAAACCCTAGGTGGGACCCCGAGGGGCCCCTCCCAAGGGGCTTGGCGACCCAACGCCGGGGATTGGGAACCACTGAACCCCAGCGCTGGAATCACCCTGCAGCCCCCCGCCACTCTGGCCGCTAGGGGCGCCGCCGATCATTCAGGCGGGAGAAGGAGCAGGGCCCACCTAGCCCCTGATGACCTTCGAAGGCCCCCGCGCCAAAACGGTTGGGCCCACGCTCCCTCTCCTCAGCACCCTCAGCTCGGCCTACCCCTCTGCTCGCCGCACATCCAGCAGGTCGGGCTTGCCGGCCTCCCGGGGGCTAACACTAACTCTAGGTGGGCTCCTGAGGGGCCCCACCCAAGGGGCCTGGCGCCTCAACGCCGGAGATTGGGGACCCGAGACCCAGCGCCGGACTCACCCTGCAGCCCCCCGCCACCTGGGCCGCTAGGGGGCCCGCCTGTCATTCAGGGCGGGAGAACGGGCAGGGCCTTCTGTGACCCAGGCAACCTTCGAAGCCCCCACCCCCCCCCCCGCTCCAAAATGTTCTGGGCCCAGGCTCCAGCTCGCCAGCGCCCTCACTCTGCCCGCCCCTCCACTCGCTGCACAGCGGGCATTTCGGGCCTGCCGGCATCCTTCTTGCTAACCCTAACCCTAGGTCAGTCCCCGAGAGGCCCCTCACAAGGGGCCTGGGGCTGCAACGCTGGGGATTGGGGACCCCCGAGCCCCAGGGCCAGACTAACACTGCTGCCGTCCACCACCTGGGCCACTAGGGGCGCTGTCTCTCATTCAGGGCTGGAGAAGGGGCAGGGCCCTCCAAGCCCCCGCGGACCTTCGATGACCCCCCGCCCCGAAGCGCTTGGGCCCCCGTTCCCACTCCTCAGCGCCCTCAGCTCGGCCTGCCCCTCCGCTCGCTGCACATCCAGCAGATCGGGCTTGCCGGACTCCTGGGGGCTACCCCGAGCTCTAGGTGGCCTCCTGAGGGGCCCCATCCATGGGGCCTGGCGCCCTAACGCCGGGGATTGGGAACCTCCGAACCCCAGGACTGGACTCACCCTGCAGCCCACCGCCACCTGGGCCGTAGGGGCGCCACCGGCCATTCAGGGCTGGAGAACGGGTAGGGCCCTCCGAGTCCCCGGCTAGCTTCGAAGGCCCCGTGCGCCAAAACACTTGGGCCCACGCTCCCTCTCTCCAGCGCCCTCCCCTCGGCCCCACCCCCCCCGCTCGCCACACCGCCGGTTTATCCTGCCTGCCGGCGTCCTGGGGGCTAACCCTAAGCCCAGGTGGGGCCCTGGGGGGCCCCTCCCAAGGGGCCTGCCACCGCAACTCCAGGCATTGGGGACCCCCAGCCCCAGGGCAAGACTAACACTGCTGCCCCTCCACCACCTGGGCACTAGGGGCGCTGCCGCTCATTCAGGGCTGGAGAAGGGGCTGGGCCCTCTGAGCCCCCGCCGACCTTCGATGGCCCCCCGCCCCAAAGCGCTTAGGCCCACGTTCCCACCAGTCAGCGCCCTCACCTCAAGCGGCCCCTCCGCTCGAAAGACAGCAGGCGGATCGGACCTGCCGGCCACCTGGGGGTAACCTTAACCCTAGGGCGGTCCCCGAGGGGCCCCTCCCAAGGGGCCTTGCGCAGCCACGCCGGGGATCCTGGCCGTCTTAGCCCCAGGGGCGGACTCACCCTGCAGCCCCCTGGCACCCGGGCTGCTAGGGGCACCGCCGGTCATTCAGGCGGGAGAAGGGGCAGGGCCCTCCGAGCCCCCGACCTCCTTCGAAGGCCCCCGCGCCAAAACCTGTGGGCCCGGGGTCCCGCTTGCCAGCTCCCTCCCCTCGACCCGCCCCACCGCGAGCCTCACAGCCAGGGGATTGGGCCTGAAGGCCTCCTGGGGGCTAACACAAACCCTAGGTGGGACCCCGAGGGGCCCCTCCCAAGGGGCTTGGCGACCCAACGCCGGGGATTGGGAACCACTGAACCCCAGCGCTGGAATCACCCTGCAGCCCCCCGCCACTCTGGCCGCTAGGGGCGCCGCTGATCATTCAGGCGGGAGAAGGAGCAGGGCCCACCTAGCCCCTGATGACCTTCAAAGGCCCCCGCGCCAAAACGGTTGGGCCCACGCTCCCTCTCCTCAGCACCCTCAGCTCGGCCTACCCCTCTGCTCGCCGCACATCCAGCAGGTCGGGCTTGCCGGCCTCCCGGGGGCTAACACTAACTCTAGGTGGGCTCCTGAGGGGCCCCACCCAAGGGGCCTGGCGCCTCAACGCCGGAGATTGGGGACCCGAGACCCAGCGCCGGACTCACCCTGCAGCCCCCCGCCACCTGGGCCGCTAGGGGGCCCGCCTGTCATTCAGGGCGGGAGAACGGGCAGGGCCGTCTGTGCCCCAGGCAACCTTCGAAGCCCCCACCCCCCCCCCCCCCCGCTCCAAAATGTTCTGGGCCCAGGCTCCAGCTCGCCAGCGCCCTCACTCTGCCCGCCCCTCCACTCGCTGCACAGCGGGCATTTCGGGCCTGCCGGCATCCTTCTTGCTAACCCTAACCCTAGGTCAGTCCCCGAGAGGCCCCTCACAAGGGGCCTGGGGCTGCAACGCTGGGGATTGGGGACCCCCGAGCCCCAGGGCCAGACTAACACTGCTGCCGTCCACCACCTGGGCCACTAGGGGCGCTGTCTCTCATTCAGGGCTGGAGAAGGGGCAGGGCCCTCCAAGCCCCCGCGGACCTTCGATGGCCCCCTGCCCCGAAGCGCTTGGGCCCCCGTTCCCACTCCTCAGCGCCCTCAGCTCGGCCTGCCCCTCCGCTCGCTGCACATCCAGCAGATCGGGCTTGCCGGACTCCTGGGGGCTACCCCGAGCTCTAGGTGGCCTCCTGAGGGGCCCCATCCATGGGGCCTGGCGCCCTAACGCCGGGGATTGGGAACCTCCGAACCCCAGGACTGGACTCACCCTGCAGCCCACCGCCACCTGGGCCGTAGGGGCGCCACCGGCCATTCAGGGCTGGAGAACGGGTAGGGCCCTCCGAGTCCCCGGCTAGCTTCGAAGGCCCCGTGCGCCAAAACACTTGGGCCCACGCTCCCTCTCTCCAGCGCCCTCCCCTCGGCCCCACCCCCCCGCTCGCCACACCGCCGGTGGATCCTGCCTGCCGGCGTCCTGGGGGCTAACCCTAAGCCCAGGTGGGCCCCTGGGGGGCCCCTCCCAAGGGGCCTGCCACCGCAACTCCAGGCATTGGGGACCCCCAGCCCCAGGGCAAGACTAACACTGCTGCCCCTCCACCACCTGGGCACTAGGGGCGCTGCCGCTCATTCAGGGCTGGAGAAGGGGCAGGGCCCTCTGAGCCCCCGCCGACCTTCGATGGCCCCCCGCCCCAAAGCGCTTAGGCCCACGTTCCCACCAGTCAGCGCCCTCACCTCAAGCGGTCCCTCCGCTCGAAAGACAGCAGGCGGATCGGACCTGCCGGCCACCTGGGGGTAACCTTAACCCTAGGGCGGTCCCCGAGGGGCCCCTCCCAAGGGGCCTTGCGCAGCCACGCCGGGGATCCTGGCCGTCTTAGCCCCAGGGGCGGACTCACCCTGCAGCCCCCTGGCACCCGGGCTGCTAGGGGCACCGCCGGTCATTCAGGCGGGAGAAGGGGCAGGGCCCTCCGAGCCCCCGACCTCCTTCGAAGGCCCCCGCGCCAAAACCTGTGGGCCCGGGGTCCCGCTTGCCAGCTCCCTCCCCTCGACCCGCCCCACCGCGAGCCTCACAGCCAGGGGATTGGGCCTGAAGGCCTCCTGGGGGCTAACACAAACCCTAGGTGGGACCCCGAGGGGCCCCTCCCAAGGGGCTTGGCGACCCAACGCCGGGGATTGGGAACCACTGAACCCCAGCGCTGGAATCACCCTGCAGCCCCCCACCACTCTGGCCGCTAGGGGCGCCGCCGATCATTCAGGCGGGAGAAGGAGCAGGGCCCACCTAGCCCCTGATGACCTTCGAAGGCCCCCGCGCCAAAACGGTTGGGCCCACGCTCCCTCTCCTCAGCACCCTCAGCTCGGCCTACCCCTCTGCTCGCCGCACATCCAGCAGGTCGGGCTTGCCGGCCTCCCGGGGGCTAACACTAACTCTAGGTGGGCTCCTGAGGGGCCCCACCCAAGGGGCCTGGCGCCTCAACGCCGGAGATTGGGGACCCGAGACCCAGCGCCGGACTCACCCTGCAGCCCCCCGCCACCTGGGCCGCTAGGGGGCCCGCCTGTCATTCAGGGCGGGAGAACGGGCAGGGCCGTCTGTGCCCCAGGCAACCTTCGAAGCCCCCACCCCCCCCCCCCCGCTCCAAAATGTTCTGGGCCCAGGCTCCAGCTCGCCAGCGCCCTCACTCTGCCCGCCCCTCCACTCGCTGCACAGCGGGCATTTCGGGCCTGCCGGCATCCTTCTTGCTAACCCTAACCCTAGGTCAGTCCCCGAGAGGCCCCTCACAAGGGGCCTGGGGCTGCAACGCTGGGGATTGGGGACCCCCGAGCCCCAGGGCCAGACTAACACTGCTGCCGTCCACCACCTGGGCCACTAGGGGCGCTGTCTCTCATTCAGGGCTGGAGAAGGGGCAGGGCCCTCCAAGCCCCCGCGGACCTTCGATGGCCCCCTGCCCCGAAGCGCTTGGGCCCCCGTTCCCACTCCTCAGCGCCCTCAGCTCGGCCTGCCCCTCCGCTCGCTGCACATCCAGCAGATCGGGCTTGCCGGACTCCTGGGGGCTACCCCGAGCTCTAGGTGGCCTCCTGAGGGGCCCCATCCATGGGGCCTGGCGCCCTAACGCCGGGGATTGGGAACCTCCGAACCCCAGGACTGGACTCACCCTGCAGCCCACCGCCACCTGGGCCGTAGGGGCGCCACCGGCCATTCAGGGCTGGAGAACGGGTAGGGCCCTCCGAGTCCCCGGCTAGCTTCGAAGGCCCCGTGCGCCAAAACACTTGGGCCCACGCTCCCTCTCTCCAGCGCCCTCCCCTCGGCCCCACCCCCCCGCTCGCCACACCGCCGGTGGATCCTGCCTGCCGGCGTCCTGGGGGCTAACCCTAAGCCCAGGTGGGCCCCTGGGGGGCCCCTCCCAAGGGGCCTGCCACCGCAACTCCAGGCATTGGGGACCCCCAGCCCCAGGGCAAGACTAACACTGCTGCCCCTCCACCACCTGGGCACTAGGGGCGCTGCCGCTCATTCAGGGCTGGAGAAGGGGCTGGGCCCTCTGAGCCCCCGCCGACCTTCGATGGCCCCCCGCCCCAAAGCGCTTAGGCCCACGTTCCCACCAGTCAGCGCCCTCACCTCAAGCGGCCCCTCCGCTCGAAAGACAGCAGGCGGATCGGACCTGCCGACCACCTGGGGGTAACCTTAACCCTAGGGCGGTCCCCGAGGGGCCCCTCCCAAGGGGCCTTGCGCAGCCACGCCGGGGATCCTGGCCGTCTTAGCCCCAGGGGCGGACTCACCCTGCAGCCCCCTGGCACCCGGGCTGCTAGGGGCACCGCCGGTCATTCAGGCGGGAGAAGGGGCAGGGCCCTCCGAGCCCCCGACCTCCTTCGAAGGCCCCCGCGCCAAAACCTGTGGGCCCGGGGTCCCGCTTGCCAGCTCCCTCCCCTCGACCCGCCCCAACGCAAGCCTCACAGCCAGGGGATTGGGCCTGAAGGCCTCCTGGGGGCTAACACAAACCCTAGGTGGGACCCCGAGGGGCCCCTCCCAAGGGGCTTGGCGACCCAACGCCGGGGATTGGGAACCACTGAACCCCAGCGCTGGAATCACCCTGCAGCCCCCCGCCACTCTGGCCGCTAGGGGCGCCGCCGATCATTCAGGCGGGAGAAGGAGCAGGGCCCACCTAGCCCCTGATGACCTTCGAAGGCCCCCGCGCCAAAACGGTTGGGCCCACGCTCCCTCTCCTCAGCACCCTCAGCTCGGCCTACCCCTCTGCTCGCCGCACATCCAGCAGGTCGGGCTTGCCGGCCTCCCGGGGGCTAACACTAACTCTAGGTGGGCTCCTGAGGGGCCCCACCCAAGGGGCCTGGCGCCTCAACGCCGGAGATTGGGGACCCGAGACCCAGCGCCGGACTCACCCTGCAGCCCCCCGCCACCTGGGCCGCTAGGGGGCCCGCCTGTCATTCAGGGCGGGAGAACGGGCAGGGCCGTCTGTGCCCCAGGCAACCTTCGAAGCCCCCACCCCCCCCCCCCCCCGCTCCAAAATGTTCTGGGCCCAGGCTCCAGCTCGCCAGCGCCCTCACTCTGCCCGCCCCTCCACTCGCTGCACAGCGGGCATTTCGGGCCTGCCGGCATCCTTCTTGCTAACCCTAACCCTAGGTCAGTCCCCGAGAGGCCCCTCACAAGGGGCCTGGGGCTGCAACGCTGGGGATTGGGGACCCCCGAGCCCCAGGGCCAGACTAACACTGCTGCCGTCCACCACCTGGGCCACTAGGGGCGCTGTCTCTCATTCAGGGCTGGAGAAGGGGCAGGGCCCTCCAAGCCCCCGCGGACCTTCGATGGCCCCCTGCCCCGAAGCGCTTGGGCCCCCGTTCCCACTCCTCAGCGCCCTCAGCTCGGCCTGCCCCTCCGCTCGCTGCACATCCAGCAGATCGGGCTTGCCAGACTCCTGGGGGCTACCCCGAGCTCTAGGTGGCCTCCTGAGGGGCCCCATCCATGGGGCCTGGCGCCCTAACGCCGGGAATTGGGAACCTCCGAACCCCAGGACTGGACTCACCCTGCAGCCCACCGCCACCTGGGCCGTAGGGGCGCCACCGGCCATTCAGGGCTGGAGAACGGGTAGGGCCCTCCGAGTCCCCGGCTAGCTTCGAAGGCCCCGTGCGCCAAAACACTTGGGCCCACGCTCCCTCTCTCCAGCGCCCTCCCCTCGGCCCCACCCCCCCGCTCGCCACACCGCCGGTGGATCCTGCCTGCCGACGTCCTGGGGGCTAACCCTAAGCCCAGGTGGGCCCCCGGGGGGCCCCTCCCAAGGGGCCTGCCACCGCAACTCCAGGCATTGGGGACCCCGAGCCCCAGGGCAAGACTAACACTGCTGCCCCTCCACCACCTGGGCACTAGGGGCGCTGCCGCTCATTCAGGGCTGGAGAAGGGGCTGGGCCCTCTGAGCCCCCGCCGACCTTCGATGGCCCCCCGCCCCAAAGCGCTTAGGCCCACGTTCCCACCAGTCAGCGCCCTCACCTCAAGCGGTCCCTCCGCTCGAAAGACAGCAGGCGGATCGGACCTGCCGGCCACCTGTGGGTAACCTTAACCCTAGGGCGGTCCCCGAGGGGCCCCTCCCAAGGGGCCTTGCGCAGCCACGCCGGGGATCCTGGCCGTCTTAGCCCCAGGGGCGGACTCACCCTGCAGCCCCCTGGCACCCGGGCTGCTAGGGGCACCGCCGGTCATTCAGGCGGGAGAAGGGGCAGGGCCCTCCGAGCCCCCGACCTCCTTCGAAGGCCCCCGCGCCAAAACCTGTGGGCCCGGGGTCCCGCTTGCCAGCTCCCTCCCCTCGACCCGCCCCAACGCGAGCCTCACAGCCAGGGGATTGGGCCTGAAGGCCTCCTGGGGGCTAACACAAACCCTAGGTGGGACCCCGAGGGGCCCCTCCCAAGGGGCTTGGCGACCCAACGCCGGGGATTGGGAACCACTGAACCCCAGCGCTGGAATCACCCTGCAGCCCCCCGCCACTCTGGCCGCTAGGGGCGCCGCCGATCATTCAGGCGGGAGAAGGAGCAGGGCCCACCTAGCCCCTGATGACCTTCGAAGGCCCCCGCGCCAAAACGGTTGGGCCCACGCTCCCTCTCCTCAGCACCCTCAGCTCGGCCTACCCCTCTGCTCGCCGCACATCCAGCAGGTCGGGCTTGCCGGCCTCCCGGGGGCTAACACTAACTCTAGGTGGGCTCCTGAGGGGCCCCACCCAAGGGGCCTGGCGCCTCAACGCCGGAGATTGGGGACCCGAGACCCAGCGCCGGACTCACCCTGCAGCCCCCCGCCACCTGGGCCGCTAGGGGGCCCGCCTGTCATTCAGGGCGGGAGAACGGGCAGGGCCTTCTGTGACCCAGGCAACCTTCGAAGCCCACCCCCCCCCCCGCTCCAAAATGTTCTGGGCCCAGGCTCCAGCTCGCCAGCGCCCTCACTCTGCCCGCCCCTCCACTCGCTGCACAGCGGGCATTTCGGGCCTGCCGGCATCCTTCTTGCTAACCCTAACCCTAGGTCAGTCCCCGAGAGGCCCCTCACAAGGGGCCTGGGGCTGCAACGCTGGGGATTGGGGACCCCCGAGCCCCAGGGCCAGACTAACACTGCTGCCGTCCACCACCTGGGCCACTAGGGGCGCTGTCTCTCATTCAGGGCTGGAGAAGGGGCAGGGCCCTCCAAGCCCCCGCGGACCTTCGATGGCCCCCTGCCCCAAAGCGCTTGGGCCCACGTTCCCACTCCTCAGCGCCCTCAGCTCGGCCTGCCCCTCCGCTCGCTGCACATCCAGCAGATCGGGCTTGCCGGACTCCTGGGGGCTAACCCGAGCTCTAGGTGGCCTCCTGAGGGGCCCCATCCATGGGGCCTGGCGCCCTAACGCCGGGGATTGGGAACCTCCGAACCCCAGGACTGGACTCACCCTGCAGCCCACCGCCACCTGGGCCGTAGGGGCGCCACCGGCCATTCAGGGCTGGAGAACGGGTAGGGCCCTCCGAGTCCCCGGCTAGCTTCGAAGGCCCCGTGCGCCAAAACACTTGGGCCCACGCTCCCTCTCTCCAGCGCCCTCCCCTCGGCCCCACCCCCCCCCGCTCGCCACACCGCCGGTTTATCCTGCCTGCCGGCGTCCTGGGGGCTAACCCTAAGCCCAGGTGGGGCCCTGGGGGGCCCCTCCCAAGGGGCCTGCCACCGCAACTCCAGGCATTGGGGACCCCGAGCCCCAGGGCAAGACTAACACTGCTGCCCCTCCACCACCTGGGCACTAGGGGCGCTGCTGCTCATTCAGGGCTGGAGAAGGGGCTGGGCCCTCTGAGCCCCCGCCGACCTTCGATGGCCCCCCGCCCCAAAGCGCTTAGGCCCACGTTCCCACCAGTCAGCGCCCTCACCTCAAGCGGCCCCTCCGCTCGAAAGACAGCAGGCGGATCGGACCTGCCGACCACCTGGGGGTAACCTTAACCCTAGGGCGGTCCCCGAGGGGCCCCTCCCAAGGGGCCTTGCGCAGCCACGCCGGGGATCCTGGCCGTCTTAGCCCCAGGGGCGGACTCACCCTGCAGCCCCCTGGCACCCGGGCTGCTAGGGGCACCGCCGGTCATTCAGGCGGGAGAAGGGGCAGGGCCCTCCGAGCCCCCGACCTCCTTCGAAGGCCCCCGCGCCAAAACCTGTGGGCCCGGGGTCCCGCTTGCCAGCTCCCTCCCCTCGACCCGCCCCAACGCGAGCCTCACAGCCAGGGGATTGGGCCTGAAGGCCTCCTGGGGGCTAACACAAACCCTAGGTGGGACCCCGAGGGGCCCCTCCCAAGGGGCTTGGCGACCCAACGCCGGGGATTGGGAACCACTGAACCCCAGCGCTGGAATCACCCTGCAGCCCCCCGCCACTCTGGCCGCTAGGGGCGCCGCCGATCATTCAGGCGGGAGAAGGAGCAGGGCCCACCTAGCCCCTGATGACCTTCGAAGGCCCCCGCGCCAAAACGGTTGGGCCCACGCTCCCTCTCCTCAGCACCCTCAGCTCGGCCTACCCCTCTGCTCGCCGCACATCCAGCAGGTCGGGCTTGCCGGCCTCCCGGGGGCTAACACTAACTCTAGGTGGGCTCCTGAGGGGCCCCACCCAAGGGGCCTGGCGCCTCAACGCCAGAGGTTGGGGACCCGAGACCAAGCGCCGGACTCACCCTGCAGCCCCCCGCCACCTGGGCCGCTAGGGGGCCCGCCTGTCATTCAGGGCGGGAGAAGGGGCAGGGCCGTCTGTGCCCCAGGCAACCTTCGAAGCCCCCCCCCGCCCCCCCCCCGCTCCAAAATGTTCTGGGCCCAGGCTCCAGCTCGCCAGTGCCCTCACTCTGCCCGCCCCTCCACTCGCTGCACAGCGGGCATTTCGGGCCTGCCGGCATCCTTCTTGCTAACCCTAACCCTAGGTCAGTCCCCGAGAGGCCCCTCACAAGGGGCCTGGGGCTGCAACGCTGGGGATTGGGGACCCCCGAGCCCCAGGGCCAGACTAACACTGCTGCCGTCCACCACCTGGGCCACTAGGGGCGCTGTCTCTCATTCAGGGCTGGAGAAGGGGCAGGGCCCTCCAAGCCCCCGCGGACCTTCGATGGCCCCCTGCCCCGAAGCGCTTGGGCCCACGATCCCACTCCTCAGCGCCCTCAGCTCGGCCTGCCCCTCCGCTCGCTGCACATCCAGCAGATCGGGCTTGCCGGACTCCTGGGGGCTAACCCGAGCTCTAGGTGGCCTCCTGAGGGGCCCCATCCATGGGGCCTGGCGCCCTAACGCCGGGGATTGGGAACCTCCGAACCCCAGGACTGGACTCACCCTGCAGCCCACCGCCACCTGGGCCGTAGGGGCGCCACCGGCCATTCAGGGCTGGAGAACGGGTAGGGCCCTCCGAGTCCCCGGCTAGCTTCGAAGGCCCCGTGCGCCAAAACACTTGGGCCCTCGCTCCCTCTCTCCAGCGCCCTCCCCTCGGCCCCACCCCCCCGCTCGCCACACCGCCGGTGGATCCTGCCTGCCGACGTCCTGGGGGCTAACCCTAAGCCCTGGTGGGCCCCCGGGGGGCCCCTCCCAAGGGGCCTGCCACCGCAACTCCAGGCATTGGGGACCCCCAGCCCCAGGGCAAGACTAACACTGCTGCCCCTCCACCACCTGGGCACTAGGGGCGCTGCCGCTCATTCAGGGCTGGAGAAGGGGCAGGGCCCTCTGAGCCCCCGCCGACCTTCGATGGCCCCCCGCCGCAAAACGCTTAGGCCCACGTTCCCACCAGTCAGCGCCCTCACCTCAAGCGGCCCCTCCGCTCGAAAGACAGCAGGCGGATTGGACCTGCCGGCCACCTGGGGGTAACCTTAACCCTAGGGCGGTCCCCGAGGGGCCCCTCCCAAGGGGCCTTGCGCAGCCACGCCGGGGATCCTGGCCGTCTTAGCCCCAGGGGCGGACTCACCCTGCAGCCCCCTGGCACCCGGGCTGCTAGGGGCACCGCCGGTCATTCAGGCGGGAGAAGGGGCAGGGCCCTCCGAGCCCCCGACCTCCTTCGAAGGCCCCCGCGCCAAAACCTGTGGGCCCGGGGTCCCGCTTGCCAGCTCCCTCCCCTCGACCCGCCCCACCGCGAGCCTCACAGCCAGGGGATTGGGCCTGAAGGCCTCCTGGGGGCTAACACAAACCCTAGGTGGGACCCCGAGGGGCCCCTCCCAAGGGGCTTGGCGACCCAACGCCGGGGATTGGGAACCACTGAACCCCAGCGCTGGAATCACCCTGCAGCCCCCCGCCACTCTGGCCGCTAGGGGCGCCGCCGATCATTCAGGCGGGAGAAGGAGCAGGGCCCACCTAGCCCCTGATGACCTTCGAAGGCCCCCGCGCCAAAACGGTTGGGCCCACGCTCCCTCTCCTCAGCACCCTCAGCTCGGCCTACCCCTCTGCTCGCCGCACATCCAGCAGGTCGGGCTTGCCGGCCTCCCGGGGGCTAACACTAACTCTAGGTGGGCTCCTGAGGGGCCCCACCCAAGGGGCCTGGCGCCTCAACGCCGGAGATTGGGGACCCGAGACCCAGCGCCGGACTCACCCTGCAGCCCCCCGCCACCTGGGCCGCTAGGGGGCCCGCCTGTCATTCAGGGCGGGAGAACGGGCAGGGCCGTCTGTGCCCCAGGCAACCTTCGAAGCCCCCACCCCCCCCCCCCGCTCCAAAATGTTCTGGGCCCAGGCTCCAGCTCGCCAGCGCCCTCACTCTGCCCGCCCCTCCACTCGCTGCACAGCGGGCATTTCGGGCCTGCCGGCATCCTTCTTGCTAACCCTAACCCTAGGTCAGTCCCCGAGAGGCCCCTCACAAGGGGCCTGGGGCTGCAACGCTGGGGATTGGGGACCCCCGAGCCCCAGGGCCAGACTAACACTGCTGCCGTCCACCACCTGGGCCACTAGGGGCGCTGTCTCTCATTCAGGGCTGGAGAAGGGGCAGGGCCCTCCAAGCCCCCGCGGACCTTCGATGGCCCCCTGCCCCGAAGCGCTTGGGCCCCCGTTCCCACTCCTCAGCGCCCTCAGCTCGGCCTGCCCCTCCGCTCGCTGCACATCCAGCAGATCGGGCTTGCCGGACTCCTGGGGGCTACCCCGAGCTCTAGGTGGCCTCCTGAGGGGCCCCATCCATGGGGCCTGGCGCCCTAACGCCGGGGATTGGGAACCTCCGAACCCCAGGACTGGACTCACCCTGCAGCCCACCGCCACCTGGGCCGTAGGGGCGCCA
Source organism: Ursus arctos (assembly GCF_023065955.2). Taxonomy (NCBI): domain Eukaryota; kingdom Metazoa; phylum Chordata; class Mammalia; order Carnivora; family Ursidae; genus Ursus; species Ursus arctos. The sequence goes on along the minus strand of NW_026622927.1, from coordinate 10,298 downwards.
CCGGCCATTCAGGGCTGGAGAACGGGTAGGGCCCTCCGAGTCCCCGGCTAGCTTCGAAGGCCCCGTGCGCCAAAACACTTGGGCCCACGCTCCCTCTCTCCAGCGCCCTCCCCTCGGCCCCACCCCCCCGCTCGCCACACCGCCGGTGGATCCTGCCTGCCGGCGTCCTGGGGGCTAACCCTAAGCCCAGGTGGGCCCCTGGGGGGCCCCTCCCAAGGGGCCTGCCACCGCAACTCCAGGCATTGGGGACCCCCAGCCCCAGGGCAAGACTAACACTGCTGCCCCTCCACCACCTGGGCACTAGGGGCGCTGCCGCTCATTCAGGGCTGGAGAAGGGGCAGGGCCCTCTGAGCCCCCGCCGACCTTCGATGGCCCCCCGCCCCAAAGCGCTTAGGCCCACGTTCCCACCAGTCAGCGCCCTCACCTCAAGCGGCCCCTCCGCTCGAAAGACAGCAGGCGGATCGGACCTGCCGGCCACCTGGGGGTAACCTTAACCCTAGGGCGGTCCCCGAGGGGCCCCTCCCAAGGGGCCTTGCGCAGCCACGCCGGGGATCCTGGCCGTCTTAGCCCCAGGGGCGGACTCACCCTGCAGCCCCCTGGCACCCGGGCTGCTAGGGGCACCGCCGGTCATTCAGGCGGGAGAAGGGGCAGGGCCCTCCGAGCCCCCGACCTCCTTCGAAGGCCCCCGCGCCAAAACCTGTGGGCCCGGGGTCCCGCTTGCCAGCTCCCTCCCCTCGACCCGCCCCAACGCAAGCCTCACAGCCAGGGGATTGGGCCTGAAGGCCTCCTGGGGGCTAACACAAACCCTAGGTGGGACCCCGAGGGGCCCCTCCCAAGGGGCTTGGCGACCCAACGCCGGGGATTGGGAACCACTGAACCCCAGCGCTGGAATCACCCTGCAGCCCCCCGCCACTCTGGCCGCTAGGGGCGCCGCCGATCATTCAGGCGGGAGAAGGAGCAGGGCCCACCTAGCCCCTGATGACCTTCGAAGGCCCCCGCGCCAAAACGGTTGGGCCCACGCTCCCTCTCCTCAGCACCCTCAGCTCGGCCTACCCCTCTGCTCGCCGCACATCCAGCAGGTCGGGCTTGCCGGCCTCCCGGGGGCTAACACTAACTCTAGGTGGGCTCCTGAGGGGCCCCACCCAAGGGGCCTGGCGCCTCAACGCCGGAGATTGGGGACCCGAGACCCAGCGCCGGACTCACCCTGCAGCCCCCCGCCACCTGGGCCGCTAGGGGGCCCGCCTGTCATTCAGGGCGGGAGAACGGGCAGGGCCGTCTGTGCCCCAGGCAACCTTCGAAGCCCCCACCCCCCCCCCCCCCCCCCGCTCCAAAATGTTCTGGGCCCAGGCTCCAGCTCGCCAGCGCCCTCACTCTGCCCGCCCCTCCACTCGCTGCACAGCGGGCATTTCGGGCCTGCCGGCATCCTTCTTGCTAACCCTAACCCTAGGTCAGTCCCCGAGAGGCCCCTCACAAGGGGCCTGGGGCTGCAACGCTGGGGATTGGGGACCCCCGAGCCCCAGGGCCAGACTAACACTGCTGCCGTCCACCACCTGGGCCACTAGGGGCGCTGTCTCTCATTCAGGGCTGGAGAAGGGGCAGGGCCCTCCAAGCCCCCGCGGACCTTCGATGGCCCCCTGCCCCGAAGCGCTTGGGCCCCCGTTCCCACTCCTCAGCGCCCTCAGCTCGGCCTGCCCCTCCGCTCGCTGCACATCCAGCAGATCGGGCTTGCCAGACTCCTGGGGGCTACCCCGAGCTCTAGGTGGCCTCCTGAGGGGCCCCATCCATGGGGCCTGGCGCCCTAACGCCGGGGATTGGGAACCTCCGAACCCCAGGACTGGACTCACCCTGCAGCCCACCGCCACCTGGGCCGTAGGGGCGCCACCGGCCATTCAGGGCTGGAGAACGGGTAGGGCCCTCCGAGTCCCCGGCTAGCTTCGAAGGCCCCGTGCGCCAAAACACTTGGGCCCACGCTCCCTCTCTCCAGCGCCCTCCCCTCGGCCCCACCCCCCCCCCGCTCGCCACAGCGCCGGTTTATCCTGCCTGCCGGCGTCCTGGGGGCTAACCCTAAGCCCAGGTGGGCCCCTGGGGGGCCCCTCCCAAGGGGCCTGCCACCGCAACTCCAGGCATTGGGGACCCCGAGCCCCAGGGCAAGACTAACACTGCTGCCCCTCCACCACCTGGGCACTAGGGGCGCTGCCGCTCATTCAGGGCTGGAGAAGGGGCTGGGCCCTCTGAGCCCCCGCCGACCTTCGATGGCCCCCCGCCCCAAAGCGCTTAGGCCCACGTTCCCACCAGTCAGCGCCCTCACCTCAAGCGGCCCCTCCGCTCGAAAGACAGCAGGCGGATCGGACCTGCCGACCACCTGGGGGTAACCTTAACCCTAGGGCGGTCCCCGAGGGGCCCCTCCCAAGGGGCCTTGCGCAGCCACGCCGGGGATCCTGGCCGTCTTAGCCCCAGGGGCGGACTCACCCTGCAGCCCCCTGGCACCCGGGCTGCTAGGGGCACCGCCGGTCATTCAGGCGGGAGAAGGGGCAGGGCCCTCCGAGCCCCCGACCTCCTTCGAAGGCCCCCGCGCCAAAACCTGTGGGCCCGGGGTCCCGCTTGCCAGCTCCCTCCCCTCGACCCGCCCCAACGCGAGCCTCACAGCCAGGGGATTGGGCCTGAAGGCCTCCTGGGGGCTAACACAAACCCTAGGTGGGACCCCGAGGGGCCCCTCCCAAGGGGCTTGGCGACCCAACGCCGGGGATTGGGAACCACTGAACCCCAGCGCTGGAATCACCCTGCAGCCCCCCGCCACTCTGGCCGCTAGGGGCGCCGCCGATCATTCAGGCGGGAGAAGGAGCAGGGCCCACCTAGCCCCTGATGACCTTCGAAGGCCCCCGCGCCAAAACGGTTGGGCCCACGCTCCCTCTCCTCAGCACCCTCAGCTCGGCCTACCCCTCTGCTCGCCGCACATCCAGCAGGTCGGGCTTGCCGGCCTCCCGGGGGCTAACACTAACTCTAGGTGGGCTCCTGAGGGGCCCCACCCAAGGGGCCTGGCGCCTCAACGCCAGAGGTTGGGGACCCGAGACCAAGCGCCGGACTCACCCTGCAGCCCCCCGCCACCTGGGCCGCTAGGGGGCCCGCCTGTCATTCAGGGCGGGAGAAGGGGCAGGGCCGTCTGTGCCCCAGGCAACCTTCGAAGCCCCCCCCGCCCCCCCCGCTCCAAAATGTTCTGGGCCCAGGCTCCAGCTCGCCAGTGCCCTCACTCTGCCCGCCCCTCCACTCGCTGCACAGCGGGCATTTCGGGCCTGCCGGCATCCTTCTTGCTAACCCTAACCCTAGGTCAGTCCCCGAGAGGCCCCTCACAAGGGGCCTGGGGCTGCAACGCTGGGGATTGGGGACCCCCGAGCCCCAGGGCCAGACTAACACTGCTGCCGTCCACCACCTGGGCCACTAGGGGCGCTGTCTCTCATTCAGGGCTGGAGAAGGGGCAGGGCCCTCCAAGCCCCCGCGGACCTTCGATGGCCCCCTGCCCCGAAGCGCTTGGGCCCACGATCCCACTCCTCAGCGCCCTCAGCTCGGCCTGCCCCTCCGCTCGCTGCACATCCAGCAGATCGGGCTTGCCGGACTCCTGGGGGCTAACCCGAGCTCTAGGTGGCCTCCTGAGGGGCCCCATCCATGGGGCCTGGCGCCCTAACGCCGGGGATTGGGAACCTCCGAACCCCAGGACTGGACTCACCCTGCAGCCCACCGCCACCTGGGCCGTAGGGGCGCCACCGGCCATTCAGGGCTGGAGAACGGGTAGGGCCCTCCGAGTCCCCGGCTAGCTTCGAAGGCCCCGTGCGCCAAAACACTTGGGCCCACGCTCCCTCTCTCCAGCGCCCTCCCCTCGGCCCCACCCCCCCGCTCGCCACACCGCCGGTGGATCCTGCCTGCCGACGTCCTGGGGGCTAACCCTAAGCCCAGGTGGGCCCCCGGGGGGCCCCTCCCAAGGGGCCTGCCACCGCAACTCCAGGCATTGGGGACCCCCAGCCCCAGGGCAAGACTAACACTGCTGCCCCTCCACCACCTGGGCACTAGGGGCGCTGCCGCTCATTCAGGGCTGGAGAAGGGGCAGGGCCCTCTGAGCCCCCGCCGACCTTCGATGGCCCCCCGCCCCAAAGCGCTTAGGCCCACGTTCCCACCAGTCAGCGCCCTCACCTCAAGCGGCCCCTCCGCTCGAAAGACAGCAGGCGGATTGGACCTGCCGGCCACCTGGGGGTAACCTTAACCCTAGGGCGGTCCCCGAGGGGCCCCTCCCAAGGGGCCTTGCGCAGCCACGCCGGGGATCCTGGCCGTCTTAGCCCCAGGGGCGGACTCACCCTGCAGCCCCCTGGCACCCGGGCTGCTAGGGGCACCGCCGGTCATTCAGGCGGGAGAAGGGGCAGGGCCCTCCGAGCCCCCGACCTCCTTCGAAGGCCCCCGCGCCAAAACCTGTGGGCCCGGGGTCCCGCTTGCCAGCTCCCTCCCCTCGACCCGCCCCACCGCGAGCCTCACAGCCAGGGGATTGGGCCTGAAGGCCTCCTGGGGGCTAACACAAACCCTAGGTGGGACCCCGAGGGGCCCCTCCCAAGGGGCTTGGCGACCCAACGCCGGGGATTGGGAACCACTGAACCCCAGCGCTGGAATCACCCTGCAGCCCCCCGCCACTCTGGCCGCTAGGGGCGCCGCCGATCATTCAGGCGGGAGAAGGAGCAGGGCCCACCTAGCCCCTGATGACCTTCGAAGGCCCCCGCGCCAAAACGGTTGGGCCCACGCTCCCTCTCCTCAGCACCCTCAGCTCGGCCTACCCCTCTGCTCGCCGCACATCCAGCAGGTCGGGCTTGCCGGCCTCCCGGGGGCTAACACTAACTCTAGGTGGGCTCCTGAGGGGCCCCACCCAAGGGGCCTGGCGCCTCAACGCCGGAGATTGGGGACCCGAGACCCAGCGCCGGACTCACCCTGCAGCCCCCCGCCACCTGGGCCGCTAGGGGGCCCGCCTGTCATTCAGGGCGGGAGAACGGGCAGGGCCGTCTGTGCCCCAAGCAACCTTCGAAGCCCCCACCCCCCCCCCCCCCGCTCCAAAATGTTCTGGGCCCAGGCTCCAGCTCGCCAGCGCCCTCACTCTGCCCGCCCCTCCACTCGCTGCACAGCGGGCATTTCGGGCCTGCCGGCATCCTTCTTGCTAACCCTAACCCTAGGTCAGTCCCCGAGAGGCCCCTCACAAGGGGCCTGGGGCTGCAACGCTGGGGATTGGGGACCCCCGAGCCCCAGGGCCAGACTAACACTGCTGCCGTCCACCACCTGGGCCACTAGGGGCGCTGTCTCTCATTCAGGGCTGGAGAAGGGGCAGGGCCCTCCAAGCCCCCGCGGACCTTCGATGGCCCCCCGCCCCGAAGCGCTTGGGCCCACGTTCCCACTCCTCAGCGCCCTCAGCTCGGCCTGCCCCTCCGCTCGCTGCACATCCAGCAGATAGGGCTTGCCGGACTCCTGGGGGCTAACCCGAGCTCTAGGTGGCCTCCTGAGGGGCCCCATCCATGGGGCCTGGCGCCCTAACGCCGGGAATTGGGAACCTCCGAACCCCAGGACTGGACTCACCCTGCAGCCCACCGCCACCTGGGCCGTAGGGGCGCCACCGGCCATTCAGGGCTGGAGAACGGGTAGGGCCCTCCGAGTCCCCGGCTAGCTTCGAAGGCCCCGTGCGCCAAAACACTTGGGCCCACGCTCCCTCTCTCCAGCGCCCTCCCCTCGGCCCCACCCCCCCGCTCGCCACACCGCCGGTGGATCCTGCCTGCCGACGTCCTGGGGGCTAACCCTAAGCCCAGGTGGGCCCCCGGGGGGCCCCTCCCAAGGGGCCTGCCACCGCAACTCCAGGCATTGGGGACCCCGAGCCCCAGGGCATGACTAACACTGCTGCCCCTCCACCACCTGGGCACTAGGGGCGCTGCCGCTCATTCAGGGCTGGAGAAGGGGCTGGGCCCTCTGAGCCCCCGCCGACCTTCGATGGCCCCCCGCCCCAAAGCGCTTAGGCCCACGTTCCCACCAGTCAGCGCCCTCACCTCAAGCGGTCCCTCCGCTCGAAAGACAGCAGGCGGATCGGACCTGCCGGCCACCTGGGGGTAACCTTAACCCTAGGGCGGTCCCCGAGGGGCCCCTCCCAAGGGGCCTTGCGCAGCCACGCCGGGGATCCTGGCCGTCTTAGCCCCAGGGGCGGACTCACCCTGCAGCCCCCTGGCACCCGGGCTGCTAGGGGCACCGCCGGTCATTCAGGCGGGAGAAGGGGCAGGGCCCTCCGAGCCCCCGACCTCCTTCGAAGGCCCCCGCGCCAAAACCTGTGGGCCCGGGGTCCCGCTTGCCAGCTCCCTCCCCTCGACCCGCCCCAACGCGAGCCTCACAGCCAGGGGATTGGGCCTGAAGGCCTCCTGGGGGCTAACACAAACCCTAGGTGGGACCCCGAGGGGCCCCTCCCAAGGGGCTTGGCGACCCAACGCCGGGGATTGGGAACCACTGAACCCCAGCGCTGGAATCACCCTGCAGCCCCCCGCCACTCTGGCCGCTAGGGGCGCCGCCGATCATTCAGGCGGGAGAAGGAGCAGGGCCCACCTAGCCCCTGATGACCTTCGAAGGCCCCCGCGCCAAAACGGTTGGGCCCACGCTCCCTCTCCTCAGCACCCTCAGCTCGGCCTACCCCTCTGCTCGCCGCACATCCAGCAGGTCGGGCTTGCCGGCCTCCCGGGGGCTAACACTAACTCTAGGTGGGCTCCTGAGGGGCCCCACCCAAGGGGCCTGGCGCCTCAACGCCGGAGATTGGTGACCCGAGACCCAGCGCCGGACTCACCCTGCAGCCCCCCGCCACCTGGGCCGCTAGGGGGCCCGCCTGTCATTCAGGGCGGGAGAACGGGCAGGGCCTTCTGTGACCCAGGCAACCTTCGAAGCCCACCCCCCCCCCCGCTCCAAAATGTTCTGGGCCCAGGCTCCAGCTCGCCAGCGCCCTCACTCTGCCCGCCCCTCCACTCGCTGCACAGCGGGCATTTCGGGCCTGCCGGCATCCTTCTTGCTAACCCTAACCCTAGGTCAGTCCCCGAGAGGCCCCTCACAAGGGGCCTGGGGCTGCAACGCTGGGGATTGGGGACCCCCGAGCCCCAGGGCCAGACTAACACTGCTGCCGTCCACCACCTGGGCCACTAGGGGCGCTGTCTCTCATTCAGGGCTGGAGAAGGGGCAGGGCCCTCCAAGCCCCCGCGGACCTTCGATGGCCCCCTGCCCCGAAGCGCTTGGGCCCACGTTCCCACTCCTCAGCGCCCTCAGCTCGGCCTGCCCCTCCGCTCGCTGCACATCCAGCAGATCGGGCTTGCCGGACTCCTGGGGGCTAACCCGAGCTCTAGGTGGCCTCCTGAGGGGCCCCATCCATGGGGCCTGGCGCCCTAACGCCGGGGATTGGGAACCTCCGAACCCCAGGACTGGACTCAGCCTGCAGCCCACCGCCACCTGGGCCGTAGGGGCGCCACCGGCCATTCAGGGCTGGAGAACGGGTAAGGCCCTCCGAGTCCCCGGCTAGCTTCGAAGGCCCCGTGCGCCAAAACACTTGGGCCCACGCTCCCTCTCTCCAGCGCCCTCCCCTCGGCCCCACCCCCCCCCCGCTCGCCACACCGCCGGTTTATCCTGCCTGCCGGCGTCCTGGGGGCTAACCCTAAGCCCAGGTGGGGCCCTGGGGGGCCCCTCCCAAGGGGCCTGCCACCGCAACTCCAGGCATTGGGGACCCCCAGCCCCAGGGCAAGACTAACACTGCTGCCCCTCCACCACCTGGGCACTAGGGGCGCTGCCGCTCATTCAGGGCTGGAGAAGGGGCTGGGCCCTCTGAGCCCCCGCCGACCTTCGATGGCCCCCCGCCCCAAAGCGCTTAGGCCCACGTTCCCACCAGTCAGCGCCCTCACCTCAAGCGGCCCCTCCGCTCGAAAGACAGCAGGCGGATCGGACCTGCCGACCACCTGGGGGTAACCTTAACCCTAGGGCGGTCCCCGAGGGGCCCCTCCCAAGGGGCCTTGCGCAGCCACGCCGGGGATCCTGGCCGTCTTAGCCCCAGGGGCGGACTCACCCTGCAGCCCCCTGGCACCCGGGCTGCTAGGGGCACCGCCGGTCATTCAGGCGGGAGAAGGGGCAGGGCCCTCCGAGCCCCCGACCTCCTTCGAAGGCCCCCGCGCCAAAACCTGTGGGCCCGGGGTCCCGCTTGCCAGCTCCCTCCCCTCGACCCGCCCCAACGCGAGCCTCACAGCCAGGGGATTGGGCCTGAAGGCCTCCTGGGGGCTAACACAAACCCTAGGTGGGACCCCGAGGGGCCCCTCCCAAGGGGCTTGGCGACCCAACGCCGGGGATTGGGAACCACTGAACCCCAGGGGTGGAATCACCCTGCAGCCCCCCGCCACTCTGGCCGCTAGGGGCGCCGCCGATCATTCAGGCGGGAGAAGGAGCAGGGCCCACCTAGCCCCTGATGACCTTCGAAGGCCCCCGCGCCAAAACGGTTGGGCCCACGCTCCCTCTCCTCAGCACCCTCAGCTCGGCCTACCCCTCTGCTCGCCGCACATCCAGCAGGTCGGGCTTGCCGGCCTCCCGGGGGCTAACACTAACTCTAGGTGGGCTCCTGAGGGGCCCCACCCAAGGGGCCTGGCGCCTCAACGCCAGAGGTTGGGGACCCGAGACCAAGCGCCGGACTCACCCTGCAGCCCCCCGCCACCTGGGCCGCTAGGGGGCCCGCCTGTCATTCAGGGCGGGAGAAGGGGCAGGGCCGTCTGTGCCCCAGGCAACCTTCGAAGCCCCCCCCGCCCCCCCCGCTCCAAAATGTTCTGGGCCCAGGCTCCAGCTCGCCAGTGCCCTCACTCTGCCCGCCCCTCCACTCGCTGCACAGCGGGCATTTCGGGCCTGCCGGCATCCTTCTTGCTAACCCTAACCCTAGGTCAGTCCCCGAGAGGCCCCTCACAAGGGGCCTGGGGCTGCAACGCTGGGGATTGGGGACCCCCGAGCCCCAGGGCCAGACTAACACTGCTGCCGTCCACCACCTGGGCCACTAGGGGCGCTGTCTCTCATTCAGGGCTGGAGAAGGGGCAGGGCCCTCCAAGCCCCCGCGGACCTTCGATGGCCCCCTGCCCCGAAGCGCTTGGGCCCACGATCCCACTCCTCAGCGCCCTCAGCTCGGCCTGCCCCTCCGCTCGCTGCACATCCAGCAGATCGGGCTTGCCGGACTCCTGGGGGCTAACCCGAGCTCTAGGTGGCCTCCTGAGGGGCCCCATCCATGGGGCCTGGCGCCCTAACGCCGGGGATTGGGAACCTCCGAACCCCAGGACTGGACTCACCCTGCAGCCCACCGCCACCTGGGCCGTAGGGGCGCCACCGGCCATTCAGGGCTGGAGAACGGGTAGGGCCCTCCGAGTCCCCGGCTAGCTTCGAAGGCCCCGTGCGCCAAAACACTTGGGCCCACGCTCCCTCTCTCCAGCGCCCTCCCCTCGGCCCCACCCCCCCGCTCGCCACACCGCCGGTGGATCCTGCCTGCCGACGTCCTGGGGGCTAACCCTAAGCCCAGGTGGGCCCCCGGGGGGCCCCTCCCAAGGGGCCTGCCACCGCAACTCCAGGCATTGGGGACCCCCAGCCCCAGGGCAAGACTAACACTGCTGCCCCTCCACCACCTGGGCACTAGGGGCGCTGCCGCTCATTCAGGGCTGGAGAAGGGGCAGGGCCCTCTGAGCCCCCGCCGACCTTCGATGGCCCCCCGCCCCAAAGCGCTTAGGCCCACGTTCCCACCAGTCAGCGCCCTCACCTCAAGCGGCCCCTCCGCTCGAAAGACAGCAGGCGGATTGGACCTGCCGGCCACCTGGGGGTAACCTTAACCCTAGGGCGGTCCCCGAGGGGCCCCTCCCAAGGGGCCTTGCGCAGCCACGCCGGGGATCCTGGCCGTCTTAGCCCCAGGGGCGGACTCACCCTGCAGCCCCCTGGCACCCGGGCTGCTAGGGGCACCGCCGATCATTCAGGCGGGAGAAGGGGCAGGGCCCTCCGAGCCCCCGACCTCCTTCGAAGGCCCCCGCGCCAAAACCTGTGGGCCCGGGGTCCCGCTTGCCAGCTCCCTCCCCTCGACCCGCCCCACCGAGAGCCACACAGCCAGGGGATTGGGCCTGAAGGCCTCCTGGAGGCTAACACAAACCCTAGGTGGGACCCCGAGGGGCCCCTCCCAAGGGGCTTGGCGACCCAACGCCGGGGATTGGGAACCACTGAACCCCAGCGCTGGAATCACCCTGCAGCCCTCCGCCACT
>NW_026622926.1:0-33785 GCF_023065955.2 Ursus arctos | reverse complement strand
ATCCCTGGGGCTGGGGGTCCCCAATGCCTGGAGTTGCGGTGGCAGGCCCCTTGGGAGGGGCCCCCGGGGGCCCACCTGGCTTAGGGTTAGCCCCAGGACGCCGGCAGGCAGGATCCACCGGCGGTGTGGCGAGCGGGGGGGTGGGGCCGAGGGTGAGGGCGCTGGAGACAGGGAGCCTGGGCCCAAGTGTTTTGGCGCACGGGGCCTTCGAAGCTAGCCGGGGACTCGGAGGGGCCCTACCCGTTCTCCAGCCCTGAATGGCCGGTGGCGCCCCTACGGCCCAGGTGGCGGTGGGCTGCAGGGTGAGTCCAGTCCTGGGGTTCGGAGGTTCCCATCCCCGGCGTTAGGGCGCCAGGCCCCATGGATGGGGCCCCTCAGGAGGCCACCTAGAGCTCGGGTTAGCCCCCAGGAGTCCGGCAAGCCCGATCTGCTGGATGTGCAGCGAGCGGAGGGGCAGGCCGAGCTGAGGGCGCTGAGGAGTGGGAACGTGGGCCCAAGCGCTTCGGGGCGGGGGGCCATCGAAGGTCCGCGGGGGCTTGGAGGGCCCTGCCCCTTCTCCAGCCCTGAATGAGAGACAGCGCCCCTAGTGGCCCAGGTGGTGGACGGCAGCAGTGTTAGTCTGGCCCTGGGGCTCGGGGGTCCCCAATCCCCAGCGTTGCAGCCCCCAGGCCCCTTGTGAGGGGCCTCTCGGGGACTGACCTTAGGGTTAGGGTTAGCAAGAAGGATGTCGGCAGGCCCGAAATGCCCGCTGTGCAGCGAGTGGAGGGGCGGGCAGAGTGGAGGGGCGCTGGCGAGCTGGAGCCTGGGCCCAGAACATGTTGGAGCGGGGGGGTGGGGGTGGGGGGTGGGGGCTTCGAAGGTTGCCTGGGGCACAGACGGCCCTGCCCGTTCTCCCGCCCTGAAAGACAGCGGGCCCCCTAGCGGCCCAGGTGGCGGGGGCTGCAGGGTGAGTCCGGCGCTGGGTCTCGGGTCCCCAATCTCCGGCGTTGAGGCGCCAGGCCCCTTGGGTGGGGCCCCTCAGGAGCCCACCTAGAGTTAGTGTTAGCCCCCGGGAGGCCGGCAAGCCCGACCTGCTGGATGTGCGGCGAGCAGAGGGGTAGGCCGAGCTGAGGGTGCTGAGGAGAGGGAGCGTGGGCCCAACCGTTTTGGCGCGGGGGGCCTTCGAAGGTCATCAGGGGCTAGGTGGGCCCTGCTCCTTCTCCCGCCTGAATGATCGGCGGCGCCCCTAGCGGCCAGAGTGGCGGGGGGCTGCAGGGTGATTCCAGCGCTGGGGTTCAGTGGTTCCCAATCCCCGGCGTTGGGTCGCCAAGCCCCTTGGGAGGGGCCCCTCGGGGTCCCACCTAGGGTTTGTGTTAGCCCCCAGGAGGCCTTCAGGCCCAATCCCCTGGCTGTGTGGCTCGCGGTGGGGCGGGTCGAGGGGAGGGAGCTGGCAAGCGGGACCCCGGGCCCACAGGTTTTGGCGCGGGGGCCTTCGAAGGAGGTCGGGGGCTCGGAGGGCCCTGCCCCTTCTCCCGCCTGAATGACCGTCGGTGCCCCTAGCAGCCCGGGTGCCAGGGGGCTGCAGGGTGAGTCCGGCCCTGGGGCTAAGACGGCCAGGATCCCCGGCGTGGCTGCGCAAGGCCCCTTGGGAGGGGCCCCTCGGGGACCGCCCTAGGGTTAAGGTTACCCCCAGGTGGCCGGCAGGTCCGATCCGCCTGCTGTCTTTCGAGCGGAGGGGCCGCTTGAGGTGAGGGCGCTGACTGGTGGGAACGTGGGCCTAAGCGCTTTGGGGCGGGGGGCCATCGAAGGTCGGCGGGGGCTCAGAGGGCCCTGCCCCTTCTCCAGCCCTGAATGAGCGGCAGCGCCCCTAGTGCCCAGGTGGTGGAGGGGCAGCAGTGTTAGTCTTGCCCTGGGGCTGGGGGTCCCCAATGCCTGGAGTTGCGGTGGCAGGCCCCTTGGGAGGGGCCCCCGGGGGCCCACCTGGGCTTAGGGTTAGCCCCCAGGACGCCGGCAGGCAGGATCCACCGGCGGTTGTGGCGAGCGGGGGGGTGGGGCCGAGGGGAGGGCGCTGGAGACAGGGAGCCTGGGCCCAAGTGTTTTGGCGCACGGGGCCTTCGAAGCTAGCCGGGGACTCGGAGGGCCCTACCCGTTCTCCAGCCCTGAATGGCCGGTGGCGCCCCTATGGCCCAGGTGGCGGTGGGCTGCAGGGTGAGTCCAGTCCTGGGGTTCGGAGGTTCCCAATCCCCGGCGTTAGGGCGCCAGGCCCCATGGATGGGGCCCCTCAGGAGGCCACCTAGAGCTCGGGTTAGCCCCCAGGAGTCCGGCAAGCCCGATCTGCTGGATGTGCAGCGAGCGGAGGGGCAGGCCGAGCTGAGGGCGCTGAGGAGTGGGAACGTGGGCCCAAGCGCTTCGGGGCGGGGGGCCATCGAAGGTCCGCGGGGGCTTGGAGGGCCCTGCCCCTTCTCCAGCCCTGAATGAGAGACAGCGCCCCTAGTGGCCCAGGTGGTGGACGGCAGCAGTGTTAGTCTGGCCCTGGGGCTCAGGGGTCCCCAATCCCCAGCGTTGCAGCCCCAGGCCCCTTGTGAGGGGCCTCTCGGGGACTGACCTAGGGTTAGGGTTAGCAAGAAGGATGTCGGAAGGCCCGAAATGCCCGCTGTGCAGCGAGTGGAGGGGCGGGCAGAGTGAGGGCGCTGGCGAGCTGGAGCCTGGGCCCAGAACATGTTGGAGCGGGGGGGTGGGGTGGGGGTGGGGGCTTCGAAGGTTGCCTGGGGCACAGACGGCCCTGCCCGTTCTCCCGCCCTGAAAGACAGGCGGGCCCCCTAGCGGCCCAGGTGGCGGGGGGCTGCAGGGTGAGTCCGGCGCTGGGTCTCGGGTCCCCAATCTCCGGCGTTGAGGCGCCAGGCCCCTTGGGTGGGGCCCCTCAGGAGCCCACCTAGAGTTAGTGTTAGCCCCCGGGAGGCCGGCAAGCCCGACCTGCTGGATGTGCGGCGAGCAGAGGGGTAGGCCGAGCTGAGGGTGCTGAGGAGAGGGAGCGTGGGCCCAACCGTTTTGGCGCGGGGGCCTTCGAAGGTCATCAGGGGCTAGGTGGGCCCTGCTCCTTCTCCCGCCTGAATGATCGGCGGCGCCCCTAGCGGCCAGAGTGGCGGGGGGCTGCAGGGTGATTCCAGCGCTGGGGTTCAGTGGTTCCCAATCCCCGGCGTTGGGTCGCCAAGCCCCTTGGGAGGGGCCCCTCGGGGTCCCACCTAGGGTTTGTGTTAGCCCCCAGGAGGCCTTCAGGCCCAATCCCCTGGCTGTGTGGCTCGCGGTGGGGCGGGTCGAGGGGAGGGAGCTGGCAAGCGGGACCCCGGGCCCACAGGTTTTGGCGCGGGGGCCTTCGAAGGAGGTCGGGGGCTCGGAGGGCCCTGCCCCTTCTCCCGCCTGAATGACCGGCGGTGCCCCTAGCAGCCCGGGTGCCAGGGGGCTGCAGGGTGAGTCCGGCCCTGGGGCTAAGACGGCCAGGATTCCCGGCGTGGCTGCGCAAGGCCCCTTGGGAGGGGCCCCTCGGGGACCGCCCTAGGGTTAAGGTTACCCCCAGGTGGCCGGCAGGTCCGATCCGCCTGCTGTCTTTCGAGCGGAGGGGCCGCTTGAGGTGAGGGCGCTGACTGGTGGGAACGTGGGCCTAAGCGCTTTGGGGCGGGGGGCCATCGAAGGTCGGCGGGGGCTCAGAGGGCCCTGCCCCTTCTCCAGCCCTGAATGAGCGGCAGCGCCCCTAGTGCCCAGGTGGTGGAGGGGCAGCAGTGTTAATCTTGCCCTGGGGCTAGGGGTCCCCAATGCCTGGAGTTGCGGTGGCAGGCCCCTTGGGAGGGGCCCCCCGGGGGCCCACCTGGGCTTAGGGTTAGCCCCCAGGACGCCGGCAGGCAGGATCCACCGGCGGTGTGGCGAGCGGGGGGGTGGGGCCGAGGGGAGGGCGCTGGAGAGAGGGAGCCTGGGCCCAAGTGTTTTGGCGCACGGGGCCTTCGAAGCTAGCCGGGGACTCGGAGGGCCCTACCCGTTCTCCAGCCCTGAATGGCCGGTGGCGCCCCTACGGCCCAGGTGGCGGTGGGCTGCAGGGTGAGTCCAGTCCTGGGGTTCGGAGGTTCCCAATCCCCGGCGTTAGGGCGCCAGGCCCCATGGATGGGGCCCCTCAGGAGGCCACCTAGAGCTCGGGTTAGCCCCCAGGAGTCCGGCAAGCCCGATCTGCTGGATGTGCAGCGAGCGGAGGGGCAGGCCGAGCTGAGGGCGCTGAGGAGTGGGAACGTGGGCCCAAGCGCTTCGGGGCAGGGGGCCATCGAAGGTCCGCGGGGGCTTGGAGGGCCCTGCCCCTTCTCCAGCCCTGAATGAGAGACAGCGCCCCTAGTGGCCCAGGTGGTGGACGGCAGCAGTGTTAGTCTGGCCCTGGGGCTCGGGGGTCCCCAATCCCCAGCGTTGCAGCCCCAGGCCCCTTGTGAGGGGCCTCTCGGGGACTGACCTAGGGTTAGGGTTAGCAAGAAGGATGCCGGCAGGCCCGAAATGCCCGCTGTGCAGCGAGTGGAGGGGCGGGCAGAGTGAGGGCGCTGGCGAGCTGGAGCCTGGGCCCAGAACATGTTGGAGCGGGGGGGTGGGGTGGGGGTGGGGGCTTCGAAGGTTGCCTGGGGCACAGACGGCCCTGCCCGTTCTCCCGCCCTGAAAGACAGGCGGGCCCCCTAGCGGCCCAGGTGGCGGGGGGCTGCAGGGTGAGTCCGGCGCTGGGTCTCGGGTCCCCAATCTCCGGCGTTGAGGCGCCAGGCCCCTTGGGTGGGGCCCCTCAGGAGCCCACCTAGAGTTAGTGTTAGCCCCCGGGAGGCCGGCAAGCCCGACCTGCTGGATGTGCGGCGAGCAGAGGGGTAGGCCGAGCTGAGGGTGCTGAGGAGAGGGAGCGTGGGCCCAACCGTTTTGGCGCGGGGGCCTTCGAAGGTCATCAGGGGCTAGGTGGGCCCTGCTCCTTCTCCCGCCTGAATGATCGGCGGCGCCCCTAGCGGCCAGAGTGGCGGGGGGCTGCAGGGTGATTCCAGCGCTGGGGTTCAGTGGTTCCCAATCCCCGGCGTTGGGTCGCCAAGCCCCTTGGGAGGGGCCCCTCGGGGTCCCACCTAGGGTTTGTGTTAGCCCCCAGGAGGCCTTCAGGCCCAATCCCCTGGCTGTGTGGCTCGCGGTGGGGCGGGTCGAGGGGAGGGAGCTGGCAAGCGGGACCCCGGGCCCACAGGTTTTGGCGCGGGGGCCTTCGAAGGAGGTCGGGGGCTCGGAGGGCCCTGCCCCTTCTCCCGCCTGAATGACCGGCGGTGCCCCTAGCAGCCCGGGTGCCAGGGGGCTGCAGGGTGAGTCCGCCCCTGGGGCTAAGACGGCCAGGATCCCCGGCGTGGCTGCGCAAGGCCCCTTGGGAGGGGCCCCTCGGGGACCGCCCTAGGGTTAAGGTTACCCCCAGGTGGCCGGCAGGTCCGATCCGCCTGCTGTCTTTCGAGCGGAGGGGCCGCTTGAGGTGAGGGCGCTGACTGGTGGGAACGTGGGCCTAAGCGCTTTGGGGCGGGGGGCCATCGAAGGTCGGCGGGGGCTCAGAGGGCCCTGCCCCTTCTCCAGCCCTGAATGAGCGGCAGCGCCCCTAGTGCCCAGGTGGTGGAGGGGCAGCAGTGTTAGTCTTGCCCTGGGGCTGGGGGTCCCCAATGCCTGGAGTTGCGGTGGCAGGCCCCTTGGGAGGGGCCCCCGGGGGCCCACCTGGGCTTAGGGTTAGCCCCCAGGACGCCGGCAGGCAGGATCCACCGGCGGTGTGGCGAGCGGGGGGGTGGGGCCGAGGGGAGGGCGCTGGAGACAGGGAGCCTGGGCCCAAGTGTTTTGGCGCACGGGGCCTTCGAAGCTAGCCGGGGACTCGGAGGGCCCTACCCGTTCTCCAGCCCTGAATGGCCGGTGGCGCCCCTACGGCCCAGGTGGCGGTGGGCTGCAGGGTGAGTCCAGTCCTGGGGTTCGGAGGTTTCCAATCCCCGGCGTTAGGGCGCCAGGCCCCATGGATGGGGCCCCTCAGGAGGCCACCTAGAGCTCGGGTTAGCCCCCAGGAGTCCGGCAAGCCCGATCTGCTGGATGTGCAGCGAGCGGAGGGGCAGGCCGAGCTGAGGGCGCTGAGGAGTGGGAACGTGGGCCC
Source organism: Ursus arctos (assembly GCF_023065955.2). Lineage (NCBI taxonomy): Eukaryota > Metazoa > Chordata > Mammalia > Carnivora > Ursidae > Ursus > Ursus arctos. The sequence goes on along the minus strand of NW_026622926.1, from coordinate 27,643 downwards.
AAGCGCTTCGGGGCGGGGGGGCCATCGAAGGTCCGCGGGGGCTTGGAGGGCCCTGCCCCTTCTCCAGCCCTGAATGAGAGACAGCGCCCCTAGTGGCCCAGGTGGTGGACGGCAGCAGTGTTAGTCTGGCCCTGGGGCTCGGGGGTCCCCAATCCCCAGCGTTGCAGCCCCAGGCCCCTTGTGAGGGGCCTCTCGGGGACTGACCTAGGGTTAGGGTTAGCAAGAAGGATGTCGGCAGGCCCGAAATGCCCGCTGTGCAGCGAGTGGAGGGGCGGGCAGAGTGAGGGCGCTGGCGAGCTGGAGCCTGGGCCCAGAACATGTTGGAGCGGGGGGGTGGGGTGGGGGTGGGGGCTTCGAAGGTTGCCTGGGGCACAGACGGCCCTGCCCGTTCTCCCGCCCTGAAAGACAGGCGGGCCCCCTAGCGGCCCAGGTGGCGGGGGGCTGCAGGGTGAGTCCGGCGCTGGGTCTCGGGTCCCCAATCTCCGGCGTTGAGGCGCCAGGCCCCTTGGGTGGGGCCCCTCAGGAGCCCACCTAGAGTTAGTGTTAGCCCCCGGGAGGCCGGCAAGCCCGACCTGCTGGATGTGCGGCGAGCAGAGGGGTAGGCCGAGCTGAGGGTGCTGAGGAGAGGGAGCGTGGGCCCAACCGTTTTGGCGCGGGGGCCTTCGAAGGTCATCAGGGGCTAGGTGGGCCCTGCTCCTTCTCCCGCCTGAATGATCGGCGGCGCCCCTAGCGGCCAGAGTGGCGGGGGGCTGCAGGGTGATTCCAGCGCTGGGGTTCAGTGGTTCCCAATCCCCGGCGTTGGGTCGCCAAGCCCCTTGGGAGGGGCCCCTCGGGGTCCCACCTAGGGTTTGTGTTAGCCCCCAGGAGGCCTTCAGGCCCAATCCCCTGGCTGTGTGGCTCGCGGTGGGGCGGGTCGAGGGGAGGGAGCTGGCAAGCGGGACCCCGGGCCCACAGGTTTTGGCGCGGGGGCCTTCGAAGGAGGTCGGGGGCTCGGAGGGCCCTGCCCCTTCTCCCGCCTGAATGACCGTCGGTGCCCCTAGCAGCCCGGGTGCCAGGGGGCTGCAGGGTGAGTCCGGCCCTGGGGCTAAGACGGCCAGGATTCCCGACGTGGCTGCGCAAGGCCCCTTGGGAGGGGCCCCTCGGGGACCGCCCTAGGGTTAAGGTTACCCCCAGGTGGCCGGCAGGTCCGATCCGCCTGCTGTCTTTCGAGCGGAGGGGCCGCTTGAGGTGAGGGCGCTGACTGGTGGGAACGTGGGCCTAAGCGCTTTGGGGCGGGGGGCCATCGAAGGTCGGCGGGGGCTCAGAGGGCCCTGCCCCTTCTCCAGCCCTGAATGAGCGGCAGCGCCCCTAGTGCCCAGGTGGTGGAGGGGCAGCAGTGTTAATCTTGCCCTGGGGCTAGGGGTCCCCAATGCCTGGAGTTGCGGTGGCAGGCCCCTTGGGAGGGGCCCCCCGGGGGCCCACCTGGGCTTAGGGTTAGCCCCCAGGACGCCGGCAGGCAGGATCCACCGGCGGTGTGGCGAGCGGGGGGGTGGGGCCGAGGGGAGGGCGCTGGAGAGAGGGAGCCTGGGCCCAAGTGTTTTGGCGCACGGGGCCTTCGAAGCTAGCCGGGGACTCGGAGGGCCCTACCCGTTCTCCAGCCCTGAATGGCCGGTGGCGCCCCTACGGCCCAGGTGGCGGTGGGCTGCAGGGTGAGTCCAGTCCTGGGGTTCGGAGGTTCCCAATCCCCGGCGTTAGGGCGCCAGGCCCCATGGATGGGGCCCCTCAGGAGGCCACCTAGAGCTCGGGTTAGCCCCCAGGAGTCCGGCAAGCCCGATCTGCTGGATGTGCAGCGAGCGGAGGGGCAGGCCGAGCTGAGGGCGCTGAGGAGTGGGAACGTGGGCCCAAGCGCTTCGGGGCAGGGGGCCATCGAAGGTCCGCGGGGGCTTGGAGGGCCCTGCCCCTTCTCCAGCCCTGAATGAGAGACAGCGCCCCTAGTGGCCCAGGTGGTGGACGGCAGCAGTGTTAGTCTGGCCCTGGGGCTCGGGGGTCCCCAATCCCCAGCGTTGCAGCCCCAGGCCCCTTGTGAGGGGCCTCTCGGGGACTGACCTAGGGTTAGGGTTAGCAAGAAGGATGCCGGCAGGCCCGAAATGCCCGCTGTGCAGCGAGTGGAGGGGCGGGCAGAGTGAGGGCGCTGGCGAGCTGGAGCCTGGGCCCAGAACATGTTGGAGCGGGGGGGGTGGGGTGGGGGTGGGGGCTTCGAAGGTTGCCTGGGGCACAGACGGCCCTGCCCGTTCTCCCGCCCTGAAAGACAGGCGGGCCCCCTAGCGGCCCAGGTGGCGGGGGGCTGCAGGGTGAGTCCGGCGCTGGGTCTCGGGTCCCCAATCTCCGGCGTTGAGGCGCCAGGCCCCTTGGGTGGGGCCCCTCAGGAGCCCACCTAGAGTTAGTGTTAGCCCCCGGGAGGCCGGCAAGCCCGACCTGCTGGATGTGCGGCGAGCAGAGGGGTAGGCCGAGCTGAGGGTGCTGAGGAGAGGGAGCGTGGGCCCAACCGTTTTGGCGCGGGGGCCTTCGAAGGTCATCAGGGGCTAGGTGGGCCCTGCTCCTTCTCCCGCCTGAATGATCGGCGGCGCCCCTAGCGGCCAGAGTGGCGGGGGGCTGCAGGGTGATTCCAGCGCTGGGGTTCAGTGGTTCCCAATCCCCGGCGTTGGGTCGCCAAGCCCCTTGGGAGGGGCCCCTCGGGGTCCCACCTAGGGTTTGTGTTAGCCCCCAGGAGGCCTTCAGGCCCAATCCCCTGGCTGTGTGGCTCGCGGTGGGGCGGGTCGAGGGGAGGGAGCTGGCAAGCGGGACCCCGGGCCCACAGGTTTTGGCGCGGGGGCCTTCGAAGGAGGTCGGGGGCTCGGAGGGCCCTGCCCCTTCTCCCGCCTGAATGACCGGCGGTGCCCCTAGCAGCCCGGGTGCCAGGGGGCTGCAGGGTGAGTCCGCCCCTGGGGCTAAGACGTCCAGGATCCCCGGCGTGGCTGCGCAAGGCCCCTTGGGAGGGGCCCCTCGGGGACCGCCCTAGGGTTAAGGTTACCCCCAGGTGGCCAGCAGGTCCGATCCGCCTGCTGTCTTTCGAGCGGAGGGGCCGCTTGAGGTGAGGGCGCTGACTGGTGGGAACGTGGGCCTAAGCGCTTTGGGGCGGGGGGCCATCGAAGGTCGGCGGGGGCTCAGAGGGCCCTGCCCCTTCTCCAGCCCTGAATGAGCGGCAGCGCCCCTAGTGCCCAGGTGGTGGAGGGGCAGCAGTGTTAGTCTTGCCCTGGGGCTGGGGGTCCCCAATGCCTGGAGTTGCGGTGGCAGGCCCCTTGGGAGGGGCCCCCGGGGGCCCACCTGGGCTTAGGGTTAGCCCCCAGGACGCCGGCAGGCAGGATCCACCGGCGGTGTGGCGAGCGGGGGGGTGGGGCCGAGGGGAGGGCGCTGGAGACAGGGAGCCTGGGCCCAAGTGTTTTGGCGCACGGGGCCTTCGAAGCTAGCCGGGGACTCGGAGGGCCCTACCCGTTCTCCAGCCCTGAATGGCCGGTGGCGCCCCTACGGCCCAGGTGGCGGTGGGCTGCAGGGTGAGTCCAGTCCTGGGGTTCGGAGGTTCCCAATCCCCGGCGTTAGGGCGCCAGGCCCCATGGATGGGGCCCCTCAGGAGGCCACCTAGAGCTCGGGTTAGCCCCCAGGAGTCCGGCAAGCCCGATCTGCTGGATGTGCAGCGAGCGGAGGGGCAGGCCGAGCTGAGGGCGCTGAGGAGTGGGAACGTGGGCCCAAGCGCTTCGGGGCGGGGGGCCATCGAAGGTCCGCGGGGGCTTGGAGGGCCCTGCCCCTTCTCCAGCCCTGAATGAGAGACAGCGCCCCTAGTGGCCCAGGTGGTGGACGGCAGCAGTGTTAGTCTGGCCCTGGGGCTCGGGGGTCCCCAATCCCCAGCGTTGCAGCCCCAGGCCCCTTGTGAGGGGCCTCTCGGGGACTGACCTAGGGTTAGGGTTAGCAAGAAGGATGTCGGCAGGCCCGAAATGCCCGCTGTGCAGCGAGTGGAGGGGCGGGCAGAGTGAGGGCGCTGGCGAGCTGGAGCCTGGGCCCAGAACATGTTGGAGCGGGGGGGTGGGGTGGGGGTGGGGGCTTCGAAGGTTGCCTGGGGCACAGACGGCCCTGCCCGTTCTCCCGCCCTGAAAGACAGGCGGGCCCCCTAGCGGCCCAGGTGGCGGGGGGCTGCAGGGTGAGTCCGGCGCTGGGTCTCGGGTCCCCAATCTCCGGCGTTGAGGCGCCAGGCCCCTTGGGTGGGGCCCCTCAGGAGCCCACCTAGAGTTAGTGTTAGCCCCCGGGAGGCCGGCAAGCCCGACCTGCTGGATGTGCGGCGAGCAGAGGGGTAGGCCGAGCTGAGGGTGCTGAGGAGAGGGAGCGTGGGCCCAACCGTTTTGGCGCGGGGGCCTTCGAAGGTCATCAGGGGCTAGGTGGGCCCTGCTCCTTCTCCCGCCTGAATGATCGGCGGCGCCCCTAGCGGCCAGAGTGGCGGGGGGCTGCAGGGTGATTCCAGCGCTGGGGTTCAGTGGTTCCCAATCCCCGGCGTTGGGTCGCCAAGCCCCTTGGGAGGGGCCCCTCGGGGTCCCACCTAGGGTTTGTGTTAGCCCCCAGGAGGCCTTCAGGCCCAATCCCCTGGCTGTGTGGCTCGCGGTGGGGCGGGTCGAGGGGAGGGAGCTGGCAAGCGGGACCCCGGGCCCACAGGTTTTGGCGCGGGGGCCTTCGAAGGAGGTCGGGGGCTCGGAGGGCCCTGCCCCTTCTCCCGCCTGAATGACCGGCGGTGCCCCTAGCAGCCCGGGTGCCAGGGGGCTGCAGGGTGAGTCCGGCCCTGGGGCTAAGACGGCCAGGATCCCCGGCGTGGCTGCGCAAGGCCCCTTGGGAGGGGCCCCTCGGGGACCGCCCTAGGGTTAAGGTTACCCCCAGGTGGCCGGCAGGTCCGATCCGCCTGCTGTCTTTCGAGCGGAGGGGCCGCTTGAGGTGAGGGCGCTGACTGGTGGGAACGTGGGCCTAAGCGCTTTGGGGCGGGGGGCCATCGAAGGTCGGCGGGGGCTCAGAGGGCCCTGCCCCTTCTCCAGCCCTGAATGAGCGGCAGCGCCCCTAGTGCCCAGGTGGTGGAGGGGCAGCAGTGTTAGTCTTGCCCTGGGGCTGGGGGTCCCCAATGCCTGGAGTTGCGGTGGCAGGCCCCTTGGGAGGGGCCCCCCGGGGGCCCACCTGGGCTTAGGGTTAGCCCCCAGGACGCCGGCAGGCAGGATCCACCGGCGGTGTGGCGAGCGGGGGGGTGGGGCCGAGGGGAGGGCGCTGGAGAGAGGGAGCCTGGGCCCAAGTGTTTTGGCGCACGGGGCCTTCGAAGCTAGCCGGGGACTCGGAGGGCCCTACCCGTTCTCCAGCCCTGAATGGCCGGTGGCGCCCCTACGGCCCAGGTGGCGGTGGGCTGCAGGGTGAGTCCAGTCCTGGGGTTCGGAGGTTCCCAATCCCCGGCGTTAGGGCGCCAGGCCCCATGGATGGGGCCCCTCAGGAGGCCACCTAGAGCTCGGGTTAGCCCCCAGGAGTCCGGCAAGCCCGATCTGCTGGATGTGCAGCGAGCGGAGGGGCAGGCCGAGCTGAGGGCGCTGAGGAGTGGGAACGTGGGCCCAAGCGCTTTGGGGCAGGGGGCCATCGAAGGTCCGCGGGGGCTTGGAGGGCCCTGCCCCTTCTCCAGCCCTGAATGAGAGACAGCGCCCCTAGTGGCCCAGGTGGTGGACGGCAGCAGTGTTAGTCTGGCCCTGGGGCTCGGGGGTCCCCAATCCCCAGCGTTGCAGCCCCAGGCCCCTTGTGAGGGGCCTCTCGGGGACTGACCTAGGGTTAGGGTTAGCAAGAAGGATGCCGGCAGGCCCGAAATACCCGCTGTGCAGCGAGTGGAGGGGCGGGCAGAGTGAGGGCGCTGGCGAGCTGGAGCCTGGGCCCAGAACATTTTGGAGCGGGGGGGGGGGGGGGGGGCTTCGAAGGTTGCCTGGGGCACAGACGGCCCTGCCCGTTCTCCCGCCCTGAATGACAGGCGGGCCCCCTAGCGGCCCAGGTGGCGGGGGTCTGCAGGGTGAGTCCGGCGCTGGGTCTCGGGTCCCCAATCTCCGGCGTTGAGGCGCCAGGCCCCTTGGGTGGGGCCCCTCAGGAGCCCACCTAGAGTTAGTGTTAGCCCCCGGGAGGCCGGCAAGCCCGACCTGCTGGATGTGCGGCGAGCAGAGGGGTAGGCCGAGCTGAGGGTGCTGAGGAGAGGGAGCGTGGGCCCAACCGTTTTGGCGCGGGGGCCTTCGAAGGTCATCAGGGGCTAGGTGGGCCCTGCTCCTTCTCCCGCCTGAATGATCGGCGGCGCCCCTAGCGGCCAGAGTGGCGGGGGGCTGCAGGGTGATTCCAGCGCTGGGGTTCAGTGGTTCCCAATCCCCGGCGTTGGGTCGCCAAGCCCCTTGGGAGGGGCCCCTCGGGGTCCCACCTAGGGTTTGTGTTAGCCCCCAGGAGGCCTTCAGGCCCAATCCCCTGGCTGTGTGGCTCGCGGTGGGGCGGGTCGAGGGGAGGGAGCTGGCAAGCGGGACCCCGGGCCCACAGGTTTTGGCGCGGGGGCCTTCGAAGGAGGTCGGGGGCTCGGAGGGCCCTGCCCCTTCTCCCGCCTGAATGACCGGCGGTGCCCCTAGCAGCCCGGGTGCCAGGGGGCTGCAGGGTGAGTCCGCCCCTGGGGCTAAGACGGCCAGGATCCCCGGCGTGGCTGCGCAAGGCCCCTTGGGAGGGGCCCCTCGGGGACCGCCCTAGGGTTAAGGTTACCCCCAGGTGGCCGGCAGGTCCGATCCGCCTGCTGTCTTTCGAGCGGAGGGGCCGCTTGAGGTGAGGGCGCTGACTGGTGGGAACGTGGGCCTAAGCGCTTTGGGGCGGGGGGCCATCGAAGGTCGGCGGGGGCTCAGAGGGCCCTGCCCCTTCTCCAGCCCTGAATGAGCGGCAGCGCCCCTAGTGCCCAGGTGGTGGAGGGGCAGCAGTGTTAATCTTGCCCTGGGGCTAGGGGTCCCCAATGCCTGGAGTTGCGGTGGCAGGCCCCTTGGGAGTGGCCCCCCGGGGGCCCACCTGGGCTTAGGGTTAGCCCCCAGGACGCCGGCAGGCAGGATCCACCGCTGGTGTGGCGAGCGGGGGGGTGGGGCCGAGGGGAGGGCGCTGGAGAGAGGGAGCCTGGGCCCAAGTGTTTTGGCGCACGGGGCCTTCGAAGCTAGCCGGGGACTCGGAGGGCCCTACCCGTTCTCCAGCCCTGAATGGCCGGTGGCGCCCCTACGGCCCAGGTGGCGGTGGGCTGCAGGGTGAGTCCAGTCCTGGGGTTCGGAGGTTCCCAATCCCCGGCGTTAGGGCGCCAGGCCCCATGGATGGGGCCCCTCAGGAGGCCACCTAGAGCTCGGGTTAGCCCCCAGGAGTCCGGCAAGCCCGATCTGCTGGATGTGCAGCGAGCGGAGGGGCAGGCCGAGCTGAGGGCGCTGAGGAGTGGGAACGTGGGCCCAAGCGCTTTGGGGCAGGGGGCCATCGAAGGTCCGCGGGGGCTTGGAGAGCCCTGCCCCTTCTCCAGCCCTGAATGAGAGACAGCGCCCCTAGTGGCCCAGGTGGTGGACGGCAGCAGTGTTAGTCTGGCCCTGGGGCTCGGGGGTCCCCAATCCCCAGCGTTGCAGCCCCAGGCCCCTTGTGAGGGGCCTCTCGGGGACTGACCTAGGGTTAGGGTTAGCAAGAAGGATGCCGGCAGGCCCGAAATGCCCGCTGTGCAGCGAGTGGAGGGGCGGGCAGAGTGAGGGCGCTGGCGAGCTGGAGCCTGGGCCCAGAACATTTTGGAGCGGGGGGGGGGGGGGTTGGGCTTCGAAGGTTGCCTGGGGCACAGAAGACCCTGCCCGTTCTCCCGCCCTGAATGACAGGCGGGCCCCCTAGCGGCCCAGGTGGCGGGGGGCTGCAGGGTGAGTCCGGCGCTGGGTCTCGGGTCCCCAATCTCCGGCGTTGAGGCGCCAGGCCCCTTCGGTGGGGCCTCTCAGGAGCCAACCTAGAGTTAGTGTTAGCCCCCGGGAGGCCGGCAAGCCCGACCTGCTGGATGTGCGGCGAGCAGAGGGGTAGGCCGAGCTGAGGGTGCTGAGGAGAGGGAGCGTGGGCCCAACCGTTTTGGCGCGGGGGCCTTCGAAGGTCATCAGGGGCTAGGTGGGCCCTGCTCCTTCTCCCGCCTGAATGATCGGCGGCGCCCCTAGCGGCCAGAGTGGCGGGGGGCTGCAGGGTGATTCCAGCGCTGGGGTTCAGTGGTTCCCAATCCCCGGCGTTGGGTCGCCAAGCCCCTTGGGAGGGGCCCCTCGGGGTCCCACCTATGGTTCGTGTTAGCCCCCAGGAGGCCTTCAGGCACAATCCCCTGGCTGTGTGGCTCGCGGTGGGGCATGTCGAGGGGAGGGAGCTGGCAAGCAGGACCCCGGGCCCACAGGTTTTGGCGCGGGGGCCTTCGAAGGAGGTCGGGGGCTCGGAGGGCCCTGCCCCTTCTCCCGCCTGAATGACCGGCGGTGCCCCTAGCAGCCCGGGTGCCAGGGGGCTGCAGGGTGAGTCCGGCCCTGGGGCTAAGACGTCCAGGATCCCCGGCGTGGCTGCGCAAGGCCCCTTGGGAGGGGCCCCTCGGGGACCGCCCTAGGGTTAAGGTTACCCCCAGGTGGCCAGCAGGTCCGATCCGCCTGCTGTCTTTCGAGCGGAGGGGCCGCTTGAGGTGAGGGCGCTGACTGGTGGGAACGTGGGCCTAAGCGCTTTGGGGCGGGGGGCCATCGAAGGTCGGCGGGGGCTCAGAGGGCCCTGCCCCTTCTCCAGCCCTGAATGAGAGACAGCGCCCCTAGTGGCCCAGGTGGTGGACGGCAGCAGTGTTAGTCTGGCCCTGGGGCTCGGGGGTCCCCAATCCCCAGCGTTGCAGCCCCAGGCCCCTTGTGAGGGGCCTCTCGGGGACTGACCTAGGGTTAGGGTTAGCAAGAAGGATGTCGGCAGGCCCGAAATGCCCGCTGTGCAGCGAGTGGAGGGGCGGGCAGAGTGAGGGCGCTGGCGAGCTGGAGCCTGGGCCCAGAACATGTTGGAGCGGGGGGGTGGGGTGGGGGTGGGGGCTTCGAAGGTTGCCTGGGGCACAGACGGCCCTGCCCGTTCTCCCGCCCTGAAAGACAGGCGGGCCCCCTAGCGGCCCAGGTGGCGGGGGGCTGCAGGGTGAGTCCGGCGCTGGGTCTCGGGTCCCCAATCTCCGGCGTTGAGGCGCCAGGCCCCTTGGGTGGGGCCCCTCAGGAGCCCACCTAGAGTTAGTGTTAGCCCCCGGGAGGCCGGCAAGCCCGACCTGCTGGATGTGCGGCGAGCAGAGGGGTAGGCCGAGCTGAGGGTGCTGAGGAGAGGGAGCGTGGGCCCAACCGTTTTGGCGCGGGGGCCTTCGAAGGTCATCAGGGGCTAGGTGGGCCCTGCTCCTTCTCCCGCCTGAATGATCGGCGGCGCCCCTAGCGGCCAGAGTGGCGGGGGGCTGCAGGGTGATTCCAGCGCTGGGGTTCAGTGGTTCCCAATCCCCGGCGTTGGGTCGCCAAGCCCCTTGGGAGGGGCCCCTCGGGGTCCCACCTAGGGTTTGTGTTAGCCCCCAGGAGGCCTTCAGGCCCAATCCCCTGGCTGTGTGGCTCGCGGTGGGGCGGGTCGAGGGGAGGGAGCTGGCAAGCGGGACCCCGGGCCCACAGGTTTTGGCGCGGGGGCCTTCGAAGGAGGTCGGGGGCTCGGAGGGCCCTGCCCCTTCTCCCGCCTGAATGACCGGCGGTGCCCCTAGCAGCCCGGGTGCCAGGGGGCTGCAGGGTGAGTCCGGCCCTGGGGCTAAGACGGCCAGGATCCCCGGCGTGGCTGCGCAAGGCCCCTTGGGAGGGGCCCCTCGGGGACCGCCCTAGGGTTAAGGTTACCCCCAGGTGGCCGGCAGGTCCGATCCGCCTGCTGTCTTTCGAGCGGAGGGGCCGCTTGAGGTGAGGGCGCTGACTGGTGGGAACGTGGGCCTAAGCGCTTTGGGGCGGGGGGCCATCGAAGGTCGGCGGGGGCTCAGAGGGCCCTGCCCCTTCTCCAGCCCTGAATGAGCGGCAGCGCCCCTAGTGCCCAGGTGGTGGAGGGGCAGCAGTGTTAATCTTGCCCTGGGGCTAGGGGTCCCCAATGCCTGGAGTTGCGGTGGCAGGCCCCTTGGGAGGGGCCCCCCGGGGGCCCAACTGGGCTTAGGGTTAGCCCCCAGGACGCCGGCAGGCAGGATCCACCGGCGGTGTGGCGAGCGGGGGGGTGGGGCCGAGGGGAGGGCGCTGGAGAGAGGGAGCCTGGGCCCAAGTGTTTTGGCGCACGGGGCCTTCGAAGCTAGCCGGGGACTCGGAGGGCCCTACCCGTTCTCCAGCCCTGAATGGCCGGTGGCGCCCCTACGGCCCAGGTGGCGGTGGGCTGCAGGGTGAGTCCAGTCCTGGGGTTCGGAGGTTCCCAATCCCCGGCGTTAGGGCGCCAGGCCCCATGGATGGGGCCCCTCAGGAGGCCACCTAGAGCTCGGGTTAGCCCCCAGGAGTCCGGCAAGCCCGATCTGCTGGATGTGCAGCGAGCGGAGGGGCAGGCCGAGCTGAGGGCGCTGAGGAGTGGGAACGTGGGCCCAAGCGCTTCGGGGCGGGGGGCCATCGAAGGTCCGCGGGGGCTTGGAGGGCCCTGCCCCTTCTCCAGCCCTGAATGAGAGACAGCGCCCCTAGTGGCCCAGGTGGTGGACGGCAGCAGTGTTAGTCTGGCCCTGGGGCTCGGGGGTCCCCAATCCCCAGCGTTGCAGCCCCAGGCCCCTTGTGAGGGGCCTCTCGGGGACTGACCTAGGGTTAGGGTTAGCAAGAAGGATGCCGGCAGGCCCGAAATACCCGCTGTGCAGCGAGTGGAGGGGCGGGCAGAGTGAGGGCGCTGGCGAGCTGGAGCCTGGGCCCAGAACATTTTGGAGCGGGGGGGGGGGGGGGGCTTCGAAGGTTGCCTGGGGCACAGACGGCCCTGCCCGTTCTCCCGCCCTGAATGACAGGCGGGCCCCCTAGCGGCCCAGGTGGCGGGGGTCTGCAGGGTGAGTCCGGCGCTGGGTCTCGGGTCCCCAATCTCCGGCGTTGAGGCGCCAGGCCCCTTGGGTGGGGCCCCTCAGGAGCCCACCTAGAGTTAGTGTTAGCCCCCGGGAGGCCGGCAAGCCCGACCTGCTGGATGTGCGGCGAGCAGAGGGGTAGGCCGAGCTGAGGGTGCTGAGGAGAGGGAGCGTGGGCCCAACCGTTTTGGCGCGGGGGCCTTCGAAGGTCATCAGGGGCTAGGTGGGCCCTGCTCCTTCTCCCGCCTGAATGATCGGCGGCGCCCCTAGCGGCCAGAGTGGCGGGGGGCTGCAGGGTGATTCCAGCGCTGGGGTTCAGTGGTTCCCAATCCCCGGCGTTGGGTCGCCAAGCCCCTTGGGAGGGGCCCCTCGGGGTCCCACCTAGGGTTTGTGTTAGCCCCCAGGAGGCCTTCAGGCCCAATCCCCTGGCTGTGTGGCTCGCGGTGGGGCGGGTCGAGGGGAGGGAGCTGGCAAGCGGGACCCCGGGCCCACAGGTTTTGGCGCGGGGGCCTTCGAAGGAGGTCGGGGGCTCGGAGGGCCCTGCCCCTTCTCCCGCCTGAATGACCGGCGGTGCCCCTAGCAGCCCGGGTGCCAGGGGGCTGCAGGGTGAGTCCGCCCCTGGGGCTAAGACGGCCAGGATCCCCGGCGTGGCTGCGCAAGGCCCCTTGGGAGGGGCCCCTCGGGGACCGCCCTAGGGTTAAGGTTACCCCCAGGTGGCCGGCAGGTCCGATCCGCCTGCTGTCTTTCGAGCGGAGGGGCCGCTTGAGGTGAGGGCGCTGACTGGTGGGAACGTGGGCCTAAGCGCTTTGGGGCGGGGGGCCATCGAAGGTCGGCGGGGGCTCAGAGGGCCCTGCCCCTTCTCCAGCCCTGAATGAGCGGCAGCGCCCCTAGTGCCCAGGTGGTGGAGGGGCAGCAGTGTTAATCTTGCCCTGGGGCTAGGGGTCCCCAATGCCTGGAGTTGCGGTGGCAGGCCCCTTGGGAGTGGCCCCCCGGGGGCCCACCTGGGCTTAGGGTTAGCCCCCAGGACGCCGGCAGGCAGGATCCACCGCTGGTGTGGCGAGCGGGGGGGTGGGGCCGAGGGGAGGGCGCTGGAGAGAGGGAGCCTGGGCCCAAGTGTTTTGGCGCACGGGGCCTTGGAAGCTAGCCGGGGACTCGGAGGGCCCTACCCGTTCTCCAGCCCTGAATGGCCGGTGGCGCCCCTACGGCCCAGGTGGCGGTGGGCTGCAGGGTGAGTCCAGTCCTGGGGTTCGGAGGTTCCCAATCCCCGGCGTTAGGGCGCCAGGCCCCATGGATGGGGCCCCTCAGGAGGCCACCTAGAGCTCGGGTTAGCCCCCAGGAGTCCGGCAAGCCCGATCTGCTGGATGTGCAGCGAGCGGAGGGGCAGGCCGAGCTGAGGGCGCTGAGGAGTGGGAACGTGGGCCCAAGCGCTTTGGGGCAGGGGGCCATCGAAGGTCCGCGGGGGCTTGGAGAGCCCTGCCCCTTCTCCAGCCCTGAATGAGAGACAGCGCCCCTAGTGGCCCAGGTGGTGGACGGCAGCAGTGTTAGTCTGGCCCTGGGGCTCGGGGGTCCCCAATCCCCAGCGTTGCAGCCCCAGGCCCCTTGTGAGGGGCCTCTCGGGGACTGACCTAGGGTTAGGGTTAGCAAGAAGGATGCCGGCAGGCCCGAAATGCCCGCTGTGCAGCGAGTGGAGGGGCGGGCAGAGTGAGGGCGCTGGCGAGCTGGAGCCTGGGCCCAGAACATTTTGGAGCGGGGGGGGGGGGGGGGGGGGTTGGGCTTCGAAGGTTGCCTGGGGCACAGAAGACCCTGCCCGTTCTCCCGCCCTGAATGACAGGCGGGCCCCCTAGCGGCCCAGGTGGCGGGGGGCTGCAGGGTGAGTCCGGCGCTGGGTCTCGGGTCCCCAATCTCCGGCGTTGAGGCGCCAGGCCCCTTCGGTGGGGCCTCTCAGGAGCCAACCTAGAGTTAGTGTTAGCCCCCGGGAGGCCGGCAAGCCCGACCTGCTGGATGTGCGGCGAGCAGAGGGGTAGGCCGAGCTGAGGGTGCTGAGGAGAGGGAGCGTGGGCCCAACCGTTTTGGCGCGGGGGCCTTCGAAGATCATCAGGGGCTAGGTGGGCCCTGCTCCTTCTCCCGCCTGAATGATCGGCGGCGCCCCTAGCGGCCAGAGTGGCGGGGGGCTGCAGGGTGATTCCAGCGCTGGGGTTCAGTGGTTCCCAATCCCCGGCGTTGGGTCGCCAAGCCCCTTGGGAGGGGCCCCTCGGGGTCCCACCTATGGTTCGTGTTAGCCCCCAGGAGGCCTTCAGGCACAATCCCCTGGCTGTGTGGCTCGCGGTGGGGCATGTCGAGGGGAGGGAGCTGGCAAGCAGGACCCCGGGCCCACAGGTTTTGGCGCGGGGGCCTTCGAAGGAGGTCGGGGGCTCGGAGGGCCCTGCCCCTTCTCCCGCCTGAATGACCGGCGGTGCCCCTAGCAGCCCGGGTGCCAGGGGGCTGCAGGGTGAGTCCGGCCCTGGGGCTAAGACGTCCAGGATCCCCGGCGTGGCTGCGCAAGGCCCCTTGGGAGGGGCCCCTCGGGGACCGCCCTAGGGTTAAGGTTACCCCCAGGTGGCCAGCAGGTCCGATCCGCCTGCTGTCTTTCGAGCGGAGGGGCCGCTTGAGGTGAGGGCGCTGACTGGTGGGAACGTGGGCCTAAGCGCTTTGGGGCGGGGGGCCATCGAAGGTCGGCGGGGGCTCAGAGGGCCCTGCCCCTTCTCCAGCCCTGAATGAGCGGCAGCGCCCCTAGTGCCCAGGTGGTGGAGGGGCAGCAGTGTTAGTCTTGCCCTGGGGCTGGGGGTCCCCAATGCCTGGAGTTGCGGTGGCAGGCCCCTTGGGAGGGGCCCCCGGGGGCCCACCTGGGCTTAGGGTTAGCCCCCAGGACGCCGGCAGGCAGGATCCACCGGCGGTGTGTGGCGAGCGGGGGGGTGGGGCCGAGGGGAGGGCGCTGGAGACAGGGAGCCTGGGCCCAAGTGTTTTGGCGCACGGGGCCTTCGAAGCTAGCCGGGGACTCGGAGGGCCCTACCCGTTCTCCAGCCCTGAATGGCCGGTGGCGCCCCTACGGCCCAGGTGGCGGTGGGCTGCAGGGTGAGTCCAGTCCTGGGGTTCGGAGGTTCCCAATCCCCGGCGTTAGGGCGCCAGGCCCCATGGATGGGGCCCCTCAGGAGGCCACCTAGAGCTCGGGTTAGCCCCCAGGAGTCCGGCAAGCCCGATCTGCTGGATGTGCAGCGAGTGGAGGGGCAGGCCGAGCTGAGGGCGCTGAGGAGTGGGAACGTGGGCCCAAGCGCTTCGGGGCGGGGGGCCATCGAAGGTCCGCGGGGGCTTGGAGGGCCCTGCCCCTTCTCCAGCCCTGAATGAGAGACAGCGCCCCTAGTGGCCCAGGTGGTGGACGGCAGCAGTGTTAGTCTGGCCCTGGGGCTCGGGGGTCCCCAATCCCCAGCGTTGCAGCCCCAGGCCCCTTGTGAGGGGCCTCTCGGGGACTGACCTAGGGTTAGGGTTAGCAAGAAGGATGTCGGCAGGCCCGAAATGCCCGCTGTGCAGCGAGTGGAGGGGCGGGCAGAGTGAGGGCGCTGGCGAGCTGGAGCCTGGGCCCAGAACATGTTGGAGCGGGGGGGGTGGGGTGGGGGTGGGGGCTTCGAAGGTTGCCTGGGGCACAGACGGCCCTGCCCGTTCTCCCGCCCTGAAAGACAGGCGGGCCCCCTAGCGGCCCAGGTGGCGGGGGGCTGCAGGGTGAGTCCGGCGCTGGGTCTCGGGTCCCCAATCTCCGGCGTTGAGGCGCCAGGCCCCTTGGGTGGGGCCCCTCAGGAGCCCACCTAGAGTTAGTGTTAGCCCCCGGGAGGCCGGCAAGCCCGACCTGCTGGATGTGCGGCGAGCAGAGGGGTAGGCCGAGCTGAGGGTGCTGAGGAGAGGGAGCGTGGGCCCAACCGTTTTGGCGCGGGGGCCTTTGAAGGTCATCAGGGGCTAGGTGGGCCCTGCTCCTTCTCCCGCCTGAATGATCGGCGGCGCCCCTAGCGGCCAGAGTGGCGGGGGGCTGCAGGGTGATTCCAGCGCTGGGGTTCAGTGGTTCCCAATCCCCGGCGTTGGGTCGCCAAGCCCCTTGGGAGGGGCCCCTCGGGGTCCCACCTAGGGTTTGTGTTAGCCCCCAGGAGGCCTTCAGGCCCAATCCCCTGGCTGTGTGGCTCGCGGTGGGGCGGGTCGAGGGGAGGGAGCTGGCAAGCGGGACCCCGGGCCCACAGGTTTTGGCGCGGGGGCCTTCGAAGGAGGTCGGGGGCTCGGAGGGCCCTGCCCCTTCTCCCGCCTGAATGACCGGCGGTGCCCCTAGCAGCCCGGGTGCCAGGGGGCTGCAGGGTGAGTCCGGCCCTGGGGCTAAGACGGCCAGGATCCCCGGCGTGGCTGCGCAAGGCCCCTTGGGAGGGGCCCCTCGGGGACCGCCCTAGGGTTAAGGTTACCCCCAGGTGGCCGGCAGGTCCGATCCGCCTGCTGTCTTTCGAGCGGAGGGGCCGCTTGAGGTGAGGGCGCTGACTGGTGGGAACGTGGGCCTAAGCGCTTTGGGGCGGGGGGCCATCGAAGGTCGGCGGGGGCTCAGAGGGCCCTGCCCCTTCTCCAGCCCTGAATGAGCGGCAGCGCCCCTAGTGCCCAGGTGGTGGAGGGGCAGCAGTGTTAGTCTTGCCCTGGGGCTGGGGGTCCCCAATGCCTGGAGTTGCGGTGGCAGGCCCCTTGGGAGGGGCCCCCGGGGGCCCACCTGGGCTTAGGGTTAGCCCCCAGGACGCCGGCAGGCAGGATCCACCGGCGGTGTGGCGAGCGGGGGGGTGGGGCCGAGGGGAGGGCGCTGGAGAGAGGGAGCCTGGGCCCAAGTGTTTTGGCGCACGGGGCCTTCGACGCTAGCCGGGGACTCGGAGGGCCCTACCCGTTCTCCAGCCCTGAATGGCCGGTGGCGCCCCTACGGCCCAGGTGGCGGTGGGCTGCAGGGTGAGTCCAGTCCTGGGGTTCGGAGGTTCCCAATCCCCGGCGTTAGGGCGCCAGGCCCCATGGATGGGGCCCCTCAGGAGGCCACCTAGAGCTCGGGTTAGCCCCCAGGAGTCCGGCAAGCCCGATCTGCTGGATGTGCAGCGAGCGGAGGGGCAGGCCGAGCTGAGGGCGCTGAGGAGTGGGAACGTGGGCCCAAGCGCTTCGGGGCGGGGGGCCATCGAAGGTCCGCGGGGGCTTGGAGGGCCCTGCCCCTTCTCCAGCCCTGAATGAGAGACAGCGCCCCTAGTGGCCCAGGTGGTGGACGGCAGCAGTGTTAGTCTGGCCCTGGGGCTCGGGGGTCCCCAATCCCCAGCGTTGCAGCCCCAGGCCCCTTGTGAGGGGCCTCTCGGGGACTGACCTAGGGTTAGGGTTAGCAAGAAGGATGTCGGCAGGCCCGAAATGCCCGCTGTGCAGCGAGTGGAGGGGCGGGCAGAGTGAGGGCGCTGGCGAGCTGGAGCCTGGGCCCAGAACATGTTGGAGCGGGGGGGTGGGGTGGGGGTGGGGGCTTCGAAGGTTGCCTGGGGCACAGACGGCCCTGCCCGTTCTCCCGCCCTGAAAGACAGGCGGGCCCCCTAGCGGCCCAGGTGGCGGGGGGCTGCAGGGTGAGTCCGGCGCTGGGTCTCGGGTCCCCAATCTCCGGCGTTGAGGCGCCAGGCCCCTTGGGTGGGGCCCCTCAGGAGCCCACCTAGAGTTAGTGTTAGCCCCCGGGAGGCCGGCAAGCCCGACCTGCTGGATGTGCGGCGAGCAGAGGGGTAGGCCGAGCTGAGGGTGCTGAGGAGAGGGAGCGTGGGCCCAACCGTTTTGGCGCGGGGGCCTTCGAAGGTCATCAGGGGCTAGGTGGGCCCTGCTCCTTCTCCCGCCTGAATGATCGGCGGCGCCCCTAGCGGCCAGAGTGGCGGGGGGCTGCAGGGTGATTCCAGCGCTGGGGTTCAGTGGTTCCCAATCCCCGGCGTTGGGTCGCCAAGCCCCTTGGGAGGGGCCCCTCGGGGTCCCACCTAGGGTTTGTGTTAGCCCCCAGGAGGCCTTCAGGCCCAATCCCCTGGCTGTGTGGCTCGCGGTGGGGCGGGTCGAGGGGAGGGAGCTGGCAAGCGGGACCCCGGGCCCACAGGTTTTGGCGCGGGGGGCCTTCGAAGGAGGTCGGGGGCTCGGAGGGCCCTGCCCCTTCTCCCGCCTGAATGACCGGCGGTGCCCCTAGCAGCCCGGGTGCCAGGGGGCTGCAGGGTGAGTCCGGCCCTGGGGCTAAGACGGCCAGGATCCCCGGCGTGGCTGCGCAAGGCCCCTTGGGAGGGGCCCCTCGGGGACCGCCCTAGGGTTAAGGTTACCCCCAGGTGGCCGGCAGGTCCGATCCGCCTGCTGTCTTTCGAGCGGAGGGGGCCGCTTGAGGTGAGGGCGCTGACTGGTGGGAACGTGGGCCTAAGCGCTTTGGGGCGGGGGGCCATCGAAGGTCGGCGGGGGGCTCAGAGGGCCCTGCCCCTTCTCCAGCCCTGAATGAGCGGCAGCGCCCCTAGTGCCCAGGTGGTGGAGGGGCAGCAGTGTTAGTCTTGCCCTGGGGCTGGGGGTCCCCAATGCCTGGAGTTGCGGTGGCAGGCCCCTTGGGAGGGGCCCCCCGGGGGCCCACCTGGGCTTAGGGTTAGCCCCCAGGACGCCGGCAGGCAGGATCCACCGGCGGTGTGGCGAGCGGGGGGGTGGGGCCGAGGGGGAGGGCGCTGGAGAGAGGGAGCCTGGGCCCAAGTGTTTTGGCGCACGGGGCCTTCGAAGCTAGCCGGGGACTCGGAGGGCCCTACCCGTTCTCCAGCCCTGAATGGCCGGTGGCGCCCCTACGGCCCAGGTGGCGGTGGGCTGCAGGGTGAGTCCAGTCCTGGGGTTCGGAGGTTCCCAATCCCCGGCGTTAGGGCGCCAGGCCCCATGGATGGGGCCCCTCAGGAGGCCACCTAGAGCTCGGGTTAGCCCCCAGGAGTCCGGCAAGCCCGATCTGCTGGATGTGCAGCGAGCGGAGGGGCAGGCCGAGCTGAGGGCGCTGAGGAGTGGGAACGTGGGCCCAAGCGCTTCGGGGCGGGGGGCCATCGAAGGTCCGCGGGGGCTTGGAGGGCCCTGCCCCTTCTCCAGCCCTGAATGAGAGACAGCGCCCCTAGTGGCCCAGGTGGTGGACGGCAGCAGTGTTAGTCTGGCCCTGGGGCTCGGGGGGTCCCCAATCCCCAGCGTTGCAGCCCCAGGCCCCTTGTGAGGGGCCTCTCGGGGACTGACCTAGGGTTAGGGTTAGCAAGAAGGATGTCGGCAGGCCCGAAATGCCCGCTGTGCAGCGAGTGGAGGGGCGGGCAGAGTGAGGGCGCTGGCGAGCTGGAGCCTGGGCCCAGAACATGTTGGAGCGGGGGGGGTGGGGTGGGGGTGGGGGCTTCGAAGGTTGCCTGGGGCACAGACGGCCCTGCCCGTTCTCCCGCCCTGAAAGACAGGCGGGCCCCCTAGCGGCCCAGGTGGCGGGGGGCTGCAGGGTGAGTCCGGCGCTGGGTCTCGGGTCCCCAATCTCCGGCGTTGAGGCGCCAGGCCCCTTGGGTGGGGCCCCTCAGGAGCCCACCTAGAGTTAGTGTTAGCCCCCGGGAGGCCGGCAAGCCCGACCTGCTGGATGTGCGGCGAGCAGAGGGGTAGGCCGAGCTGAGGGTGCTGAGGAGAGGGAGCGTGGGCCCAACCGTTTTGGCGCGGGGGCCTTCGAAGGTCATCAGGGGCTAGGTGGGCCCTGCTCCTTCTCCCGCCTGAATGATCGGCGGCGCCCCTAGCGGCCAGAGTGGCGGGGGGCTGCAGGGTGATTCCAGCGCTGGGGTTCAGTGGTTCCCAATCCCCGGCGTTGGGTCGCCAAGCCCCTTGGGAGGGGCCCCTCGGGGTCCCACCTAGGGTTTGTGTTAGCCCCCAGGAGGCCTTCAGGCCCAATCCCCTGGCTGTGTGGCTCGCGGTGGGGCGGGTCGAGGGGAGGGAGCTGGCAAGCGGGACCCCGGGCCCACAGGTTTTGGCGCGGGGGCCTTCGAAGGAGGTCGGGGGCTCGGAGGGCCCTGCCCCTTCTCCCGCCTGAATGACCGGCGGTGCCCCTAGCAGCCCGGGTGCCAGGGGGCTGCAGGGTGAGTCCGGCCCTGGGGCTAAGACGGCCAGGATCCCCGGCGTGGCTGCGCAAGGCCCCTTGGGAGGGGCCCCTCGGGGACCGCCCTAGGGTTAAGGTTACCCCCAGGTGGCCGGCAGGTCCGATCCGCCTGCTGTCTTTCGAGCGGAGGGGCCGCTTGAGGTGAGGGCGCTGACTGGTGGGAACGTGGGCCTAAGCGCTTTGGGGCGGGGGGCCATCGAAGGTCGGCGGGGGCTCAGAGGGCCCTGCCCCTTCTCCAGCCCTGAATGAGCGGCAGCGCCCCTAGTGCCCAGGTGGTGGAGGGGCAGCAGTGTTAGTCTTGCCCTGGGGCTGGGGGTCCCCAATGCCTGGAGTTGCGGTGGCAGGCCCCTTGGGAGGGGCCCCCCGGGGGCCCACCTGGGCTTAGGGTTAGCCCCCAGGACGCCGGCAGGCAGGATCCACCGGCGGTGTGGCGAGCGGGGGGGTGGGGCCGAGGGGAGGGCGCTGGAGAGAGGGAGCCTGGGCCCAAGTGTTTTGGCGCACGGGGCCTTCGAAGCTAGCCGGGGACTCGGAGGGCCCTACCCGTTCTCCAGCCCTGAATGGCCGGTGGCGCCCCTACGGCCCAGGTGGCGGTGGGCTGCAGGGTGAGTCCAGTACTGGGGTTCGGAGGTTCCCAATCCCCGGCGTTAGGGCGCCAGGCCCCATGGATGGGGCCCCTCAGGAGGCCACCTAGAGCTCGGGTTAGCCCCCAGGAGTCCGGCAAGCCCGATCTGCTGGATGTGCAGCGAGCGGAGGGGCAGGCCGAGCTGAGGGCGCTGAGGAGTGGGAACGTGGGCCCAAGCGCTTTGGGGCAGGGGGCCATCGAAGGTCCGCGGGGGCTTGGAGGGCCCTGCCCCTTCTCCAGCCCTGAATGAGAGACAGCGCCCCTAGTGGCCCAGGTGGTGGACGGCAGCAGTGTTAGTCTGGCCCTGGGGCTCGGGGGTCCCCAATCCCCAGCGTTGCAGCCCCAGGCCCCTTGTGAGGGGCCTCTCGGGGACTGACCTAGGGTTAGGGTTAGCAAGAAGGATGCCGGCAGGCCCGAAATACCCGCTGTGCAGCGAGTGGAGGGGCGGGCAGAGTGAGGGCGCTGGCGAGCTGGAGCCTGGGCCCAGAACATTTTGGAGCGGGGGGGGGGGGGGGGCTTCGAAGGTTGCCTGGGGCACAGAAGGCCCTGCCCGTTCTCCCGCCCTGAATGACAGGCGGGCCCCCTAGCGGCCCAGGTGGCGGGGGTCTGCAGGGTGAGTCCGGCGCTGGGTCTCGGGTCCCCAATCTCCGGCGTTGAGGCGCCAGGCCCCTTGGGTGGGGCCCCTCAGGAGCCCACCTAGAGTTAGTGTTAGCCCCCGGGAGGCCGGCAAGCCCGACCTGCTGGATGTGCGGCGAGCAGAGGGGTAGGCCGAGCTGAGGGTGCTGAGGAGAGGGAGCGTGGGCCCAACCGTTTTGGCGCGGGGGCCTTCGAAGGTCATCAGGGGCTAGGTGGGCCCTGCTCCTTCTCCCGCCTGAATGATCGGCGGCGCCCCTAGCGGCCAGAGTGGCGGGGGGCTGCAGGGTGATTCCAGCGCTGGGGTTCAGTGGTTCCCAATCCCCGGCGTTGGGTCGCCAAGCCCCTTGGGAGGGGCCCCTCGGGGTCCCACCTAGGGTTTGTGTTAGCCCCCAGGAGGCCTTCAGGCCCAATCCCCTGGCTGTGTGGCTCGCGGTGGGGCGGGTCGAGGGGAGGGAGCTGGCAAGCGGGACCCCGGGCCCACAGGTTTTGGCGCGGGGGCCTTCGAAGGAGGTCGGGGGCTCGGAGGGCCCTGCCCCTTCTCCCGCCTGAATGACCGGCGGTGCCCCTAGCAGCCCGGGTGCCAGGGGGCTGCAGGGTGAGTCCGCCCCTGGGGCTAAGACGGCCAGGATCCCCGGCGTGGCTGCGCAAGGCCCCTTGGGAGGGGCCCCTCGGGGACCGCCCTAGGGTTAAGGTTACCCCCAGGTGGCCGGCAGGTCCGATCCGCCTGCTGTCTTTCGAGCGGAGGGGGCCGCTTGAGGTGAGGGCGCTGACTGGTGGGAACGTGGGCCTAAGCGCTTTGGGGCTGGGGTCCATCGAAGGTCGGCGGGGGCTCAGAGGGCCCTGCCCCTTCTCCAGCCCTGAATGAGCGGCAGCGCCCCTAGTGCCCAGGTGGTGGAGGGTCAGCAGTGTTAATCTTGCCCTGGGGCTAGGGGTCCCCAATGCCTGGAGTTGCGGTGGCAGGCCCCTTGGGAGTGGCCCCCCGGGGGCCCACCTGGGCTTAGGGTTAGCCCCCAGGACGCCGGCAGGCAGGATCCACCGCTGGTGTGGCGAGCGGGGGGGTGGGGCCGAGGGGAGGGCGCTGGAGAGAGGGAGCCTGGGCCCAAGTGTTTTGGCGCACGGGGCCTTCGAAGCTAGCCGGGGACTCGGAGGGCCCTACCCGTTCTCCAGCCCTGAATGGCCGGTGGCGCCCCTACGGCCCAGGTGGCGGTGGGCTGCAGGGTGAGTCCAGTCCTGGGGTTCGGAGGTTCCCAATCCCCGGCGTTAGGGCGCCAGGCCCCATGGATGGGGCCCCTCAGGAGGCCACCTAGAGCTCGGGTTAGCCCCCAGGAGTCCGGCAAGCCCGATCTGCTGGATGTGCAGCGAGCGGAGGGGCAGGCCGAGCTGAGGGCGCTGAGGAGTGGGAACGTGGGCCCAAGCGCTTTGGGGCAGGGGGCCATCGAAGGTCCGCGGGGGCTTGGAGAGCCCTGCCCCTTCTCCAGCCCTGAATGAGAGACAGCGCCCCTAGTGGCCCAGGTGGTGGACGGCAGCAGTGTTAGTCTGGCCCTGGGGCTCGGGGGTCCCCAATCCCCAGCGTTGCAGCCCCAGGCCCCTTGTGAGGGGCCTCTCGGGGACTGACCTAGGGTTAGGGTTAGCAAGAAGGATGCCGGCAGGCCCGAAATGCCCGCTGTGCAGCGAGTGGAGGGGCGGGCAGAGTGAGGGCGCTGGCGAGCTGGAGCCTGGGCCCAGAACATTTTGGAGCGGGGGGGGGGGGGGGGTTGGGCTTCGAAGGTTGCCTGGGGCACAGAAGACCCTGCCCGTTCTCCCGCCCTGAATGACAGGCGGGCCCCCTAGCGGCCCAGGTGGCGGGGGGCTGCAGGGTGAGTCCGGCGCTGGGTCTCGGGTCCCCAATCTCCGGCGTTGAGGCGCCAGGCCCCTTCGGTGGGGCCTCTCAGGAGCCAACCTAGAGTTAGTGTTAGCCCCCGGGAGGCCGGCAAGCCCGACCTGCTGGATGTGCGGCGAGCAGAGGGGTAGGCCGAGCTGAGGGTGCTGAGGAGAGGGGAGCGTGGGCCCAACCGTTTTGGCGCGGGGGCCTTCGAAGATCATCAGGGGCTAGGTGGGCCCTGCTCCTTCTCCCGCCTGAATGATCGGCGGCGCCCCTAGCGGCCAGAGTGGCGGGGGGGCTGCAGGGTGATTCCAGCGCTGGGGTTCAGTGGTTCCCAATCCCCGGCGTTGGGTCGCCAAGCCCCTTGGGAGGGGCCCCTCGGGGTCCCACCTATGGTTCGTGTTAGCCCCCAGGAGGCCTTCAGGCACAATCCCCTGGCTGTGTGGCTCGCGGTGGGGCATGTCGAGGGGAGGGAGCTGGCAAGCAGGACCCCGGGCCCACAGGTTTTGGCGCGGGGGCCTTCGAAGGAGGTCGGGGGCTCGGAGGGCCCTGCCCCTTCTCCCGCCTGAATGACCGGCGGTGCCCCTAGCAGCCCGGGTGCCAGGGGGCTGCAGGGTGAGTCCGGCCCTGGGGCTAAGACGTCCAGGATCCCCGGCGTGGCTGCGCAAGGCCCCTTGGGAGGGGCCCCTCGGGGACCGCCCTAGGGTTAAGGTTACCCCCAGGTGGCCAGCAGGTCCGATCCGCCTGCTGTCTTTCGAGCGGAGGGGCCGCTTGAGGTGAGGGCGCTGACTGGTGGGAACGTGGGCCTAAGCGCTTTGGGGCGGGGGGCCATCGAAGGTCGGCGGGGGCTCAGAGGGCCCTGCCCCTTCTCCAGCCCTGAATGAGCGGCAGCGCCCCTAGTGCCCAGGTGGTGGAGGGGCAGCAGTGTTAGTCTTGCCCTGGGGCTGGGGGTCCCCAATGCCTGGAGTTGCGGTGGCAGGCCCCTTGGGAGGGGCCCCCGGGGGCCCACCTGGGCTTAGGGTTAGCCCCCAGGACGCCGGCAGGCAGGATCCACCGGCGGTGTGGCGAGCGGGGGGGTGGGGCCGAGGGGAGGGCGCTGGAGAGAGGGAGCGTGGGCCCAAGTGTTTTGGCGCACGGGGCCTTCGAAGCTAGCCGGGGACTCGGAGGGCCCTACCCGTTCTCCAGCCCTGAATGGCCGGTGGCGCCCCTACGGCCCAGGTGGCGGTGGGCTGCAGGGTGAGTCCAGTCCTGGGGTTCGGAGGTTCCCAATCCCCGGCGTTAGGGCGCCAGGCCCCATGGATGGGGCCCCTCAGGAGGCCACCTAGAGCTCGGGTTAGCCCCCAGGAGTCCGGCAAGCCCGATCTGCTGGATGTGCAGCGAGCGGAGGGGCAGGCCGAGCTGAGGGCGCTGAGGAGTGGGAACGTGGGCCCAAGCGCTTCGGGGCGGGGGGCCATCGAAGGTCCGCGGGGGCTTGGAGGGCCCTGCCCCTTCTCCAGCCCTGAATGAGAGACAGCGCCCCTAGTGGCCCAGGTGGTGGACGGCAGCAGTGTTAGTCTGCCCTGGGGCTCGGGGGTCCCCAATCCCCAGCGTTGCAGCCCCCAGGCCCCTTGTGAGGGGCCTCTCGGGGACTGACCTAGGGTTAGGGTTAGCAAGAAGGATGTCGGCAGGCCCGAAATGCCCGCTGTGCAGCGAGTGGAGGGGCGGGCAGAGTGAGGGCGCTGGCGAGCTGGAGCCTGGGCCCAGAACATGTTGGAGCGGGGGGGTGGGGTGGGGGGTGGGGGCTTCGAAGGTTGCCTGGGGCACAGACGGCCCTGCCCGTTCTCCCGCCCTGAAAGACAGGCGGGCCCCCTAGCGGCCCAGGTGGCGGGGGGCTGCAGGGTGAGTCCGGCGCTGGGTCTCGGGTCCCCAATCTCCGGCGTTGAGGCGCCAGGCCCCTTGGGTGGGGCCCCTCAGGAGCCCACCTAGAGTTAGTGTTAGCCCCCGGGAGGCCGGCAAGCCCGACCCTGCTGGATGTGCGGCGAGCAGAGGGGTAGGCCGAGCTGAGGGTGCTGAGGAGAGGGAGCGTGGGCCCAACCGTTTTGGCGCGGGGGGCCTTCGAAGGTCATCAGGGGCTAGGTGGGCCCTGCTCCTTCTCCCGCCTGAATGATCGGCGGCGCCCCTAGCGGGCCAGAGTGGCGGGGGGCTGCAGGGTGATTCCAGCGCTGGGGTTCAGTGGTTCCCAATCCCCGGCGTTGGGTCGCCCAAGCCCCTTGGGAGGGGCCCCTCGGGGTCCCACCTAGGGTTTGTGTTAGCCCCCCAGGAGGCCTTCAGGCCCAATCCCCTGGCTGTGTGGCTCGCGGTGGGGCGGGTCGAGGGGAGGGAGCTGGCAAGCGGGACCCCCGGGCCCACAGGTTTTGGCGCGGGGGCCTTCGAAGGAGGTCGGGGCTCGGAGGGCCCTGCCCCTTCTCCCGCCTGAATGACCGGCGGTGCCCCCTAGCAGCCCGGGTGCCAGGGGGCTGCAGGGTGAGTCCGGCCCTGGGGCTAAGACGGCCAGGATCCCCGGCGTGGCTGCGCAAGGCCCCTTGGGAGGGGCCCCTCGGGGACCGCCCTAGGGTTAAGGTTACCCCCAGGTGGCCGGCAGGTCCGATCCGCCTGCTGTCTTTCGAGCGGAGGGGCCGCTTGAGGTGAGGGGCGCTGACTGGTGGGAACGTGGGCCTAAGCGCTTTGGGGCGGGGGGCCATCGAAGGTCGGCGGGGGGCTCAGAGGGCCCTGCCCCTTCTCCAGCCCTGAATGAGCGGCAGCGCCCCTAGTGCCCAGGTGGTGGAGGGGCAGCAGTGTTAATCTTGCCCTGGGGCTGGGGGTCCCCAATGCCTGGAGTTGCGGTGGCAGGCCCCTTGGGAGGGGCCCCCCGGGGGCCCACCTGGGCTTAGGGTTAGCCCCCAGGACGCCGGCAGGCAGGATCCACCGGCGGTGTGGCGAGCGGGGGGGTGGGGCCGAGGGGAGGGCGCTGGAGAGAGGGAGCCTGGGCCCAAGTGTTTTGGCGCACGGGGCCTTCGAAGCTAGCCGGGGACTCGGAGGGCCCTACCCGTTCTCCAGCCCTGAATGGCCGGTGGCGCCCCTACGGCCCAGGTGGCGGTGGGCTGCAGGGTGAGTCCAGTCCTGGGGTTCGGAGGTTCCCAATCCCCCGGCGTTAGGGCGCCAGGGCCCCCATGGATGGGGCCCCTCAGGAGGCCACCTAGAGCTCGGGTTAGCCCCCAGGAGTCCGGCAAGCCCGATCTGCTGGATGTGCAGCGAGCGGAGGGGCAGGCCGAGCTGAGGGCGCTGAGGAGTGGGAACGTGGGCCCAAGCGCTTCGGGGGCAGGGGGCCATCGAAGGTCCGCGAGGGGCTTGGAGGGCCCTGCCCCCTTCTCCAGCCCTGAATGAGAGACAGCGCCCCCAGTGGCCCAGGTGGTGGACGGCAGCAGTGTTAGTCTGGCCCTGGGGGCTCGGGGGTCCCCCAATCCCCAGCGTTGCAGCCCCAGGCCCCTTGTGAGGGGCCTCTCGGGGACTGACCTAGGGTTAGGGTTAGCAAGAAGGATGCCGGCAGGCCCGAAATGCCCGCTGTGCAGCGAGTGGGAGGGGCGGGCAGAGTGAGGGCGCTGGCGAGCTGGAGCCTGGGCCCAGAACATGTTGGAGCGGGGGGGGGGTGGGGTGGGGGGTGGGGGCTTCGAAGGTTGCCTGGGGCACAGACGGCCCTGCCCGTTCTCCCGCCCTGAAAGACAGGCGGGCCCCCTAGCGGCCCAGGTGGCGGGGGGCTGCAGGGTGAGTCCGGCGCTGGGTCTCGGGTCCCCAATCTCCGGCGTTGAGGCGCCAGGCCCCTTGGGTGGGGGCCCCTCAGGAGCCCACCTAGAGTTAGTGTTAGCCCCCGGGAGGCCGGCAAGCCCGACCTGCTGGATGTGCGGCGAGCAGAGGGGTAGGCCGAGCTGAGGGTGCTGAGGAGAGGGAGCGTGGGCCCAACCGTTTTGGCGCGGGGGCCTTCGAAGGTCATCAGGGGCTAGGTGGGCCCTGCTCCTTCTCCCGCCTGAATGATCGGCGGCGCCCCTAGCGGCCAGAGTGGCGGGGGGCTGCAGGGTGATTCCAGCGCTGGGGTTCAGTGGTTCCCAATCCCCGGCGTTGGGTCGCCAAGCCCCTTGGGAGGGGCCCCTCGGGGTCCCACCTAGGGTTTGTGTTAGCCCCCAGGAGGCCTTCAGGCCCAATCCCCTGGCTGTGTGGCTCGCGGTGGGGCGGGTCGAGGGGAGGGAGCTGGCAAGCGGGACCCCGGGCCCACAGGTTTTGGCGCGGGGGGCCTTCGAAGGAGGTCGGGGGCTCGGAGGGCCCTGCCCCTTCTCCCGCCTGAATGACCGGCGGTGCCCCTAGCAGCCCGGGTGCCAGGGGGCTGCAGGGTGAGTCCGGCCCTGGGGCTAAGACGGCCAGGATCCCCGGCGTGGCTGCGCAAGGCCCCTTGGGAGGGGCCCCTCGGGGACCGCCCTAGGGTTAAGGTTACCCCCAGGTGGCCGGCAGGTCCGATCCGCCTGCTGTCTTTCGAGCGGAGGGACCGCTTGAGGTGAGGGCGCTGACTGGTGGGAACGTGGGCCTAAGCACTTTGCGGCGGGGGGCCATCGAAGGTCGGCGGGGGCTCAGAGGGCCCTGCCCCTTCTCCAGCCCTGAATGAGCGGCAGCGCCCCTAGTGCCCAGGTGGTGGAGGGGCAGCAGTGTTAGTCTTGCCCTGGGGCTGGGGGTCCCCAATGCCTGGCGTTGCGGTGGCAGGGCCCCTTGGGAGGGGCCCCCCGGGGGCCCACCTGGGCTTAGGGTTAGCCCCCAGGACGCCGGCAGGCAGGATCCACCGGCGGTGTGGCGAGCGGGGGGGTGGGGCCGAGGGGAGGGCGCTGGAGAGAGAGAGCGTGGGCCCAAGTGTTTTGGCGCACGGGGCCTTCGAAGCTAGCCGGGGAGTCGGAGGGCCCTACCCGTTCTCCAGCCCTGAATGGCCGGTGGCGCCCCTACGGCCCAGGTGGCGGTGGGCTGCAGGGTGAGTCCAGTCCTGGGGTTCGGAAGGTTCCCAATCCCCGGCGTTAGGGCGCCAGGCCCCATGGATGGGGCCCCTCAGGAGGCCACCTAGAGCTCGGGGTAGCCCCCAGGAGTCCCGGCAAGCCCGATCTGCTGGATGTTGCAGCGAGCGGAGGGGCAGGCCGAGCTGAGGGCGCTGAGGAGTGGGAACGGGGGGCCCAAGCGCTTCGGGGCAGGGGGCCATCGAAGGTCCGCGGGGGC
>NW_026622925.1:0-33886 GCF_023065955.2 Ursus arctos | reverse complement strand
TGACATAGGCCATAACAACATGTTTTTAGATAGGTCTCCTGAGGCAAGGGAAACAAAAGAAAAAATAAAACTCTTGGGACTGCATCAAAATAGAAAGCTTCTGCACAGCGAGGGAATCAACCAAGAAAACTAAAAGACATCTTACTGACTGGGAGAAGATACTTACAAATGACACATCTGAAAAAGAGTTGGTATCCGAAATGTATAAAGAATTACACAACTCAAAACCCAAGAAACAAATAATCCAATTAGAAAATAGGTAGAAGACACAAACAGATATTTCTCTAAAGAAGACATACAGATGAGCCACGGACACATGAAAAGATGTTCAACATCACTCATCATCAGGGAAATGCAAATCAAAACCGCAATGAGACATCACCTTATACCTGTCAGAATGCCTAAAGTCAAAAACAGAAGAAACAACAGGTGTTGGCGAGGATGTGGAGAAAAAGGAACCCTCATGCACTGTCGGTGGTTATGCAAACTGGTGCATCCACTGTGGAAGACAGTATGGAGGTTCCTCAAAAAATTGAAATTAGAACTACTCTATGATCCAGTAATCTTACTGATAGGTATTTATCCCCAAAATACTAAAACACTAACTTGAAGCGATACATGCACCCCTGTGTTTAATTGGAGCATTTACAATAGCCAAATAATGGAAGTAGCCCAAGTCCATTGATAGATGAATAAAGAATTGTAGTATATATCTATATCTATATCTATATAGACATTATATATATATATAATGGAATATTATTAAGCCATAAACAAGAATGAAACCCTGCCATTAGCAACAATATGGATGATCTTAGAGCGTAATGCCAAATGAAATAAGCCAGTCAGAGAAAGACAAATACCATATGATTTCACTTATATGTGGAATTTAAGAAACAAAACAAATGCATAAGGGAAAAAAAAAAGACAACCCCCCAAAAGACTCTGAAGTATAGAAAACAAGCAGATGGTTATCAGAGGATAGGTGGGTGGGAGGATGTGTGAAATAGGTAAAGGGGATTAAGAATACAGTTATCTTGATGAGCACTGAATAATATATGGAACTGTTGAATCGTTGTATTATGCACCTTAAAAAAATATAATACTATGTTAACTGCATTGGAATAGAAAAAAACACCTATAAGAAAAACAGTAGTGCTTTTAGATACATCCTGAAAGCAGGACATTAACAATAGGTCGGATTCATTAGGTGAGTTACTGTTCTTATAATATTCATGAATAACTGAGCTGAAAGTAAAATTCTTTTTCATGATACTCAGAGATCTGATGTGGAGATATAAAGTGCCTTCTATGGTCCCCTGCTGCACATTAAACTGAAAAAAAAATTGTGTTGGGTCCCTTAAATCTCTGTCTTTTGCAGAGGAATCTAAACCCTTCTTTTCTTTCATACTCTGGATTATGGAGATAGAACACAGTTCTCTTGGTCCATCACATATGATCAATTCCCATTTTATCCACCTGTGAAATAATTCACTTTGTGGATTTACCAGGGCAAATAGCAGGATTCCCCCTCATTTTCTGTAGGGGTGCTGCCAATCTACCTGCTCGCTGCCATTATGATACTTACTCAAGGAAAATGCAAAGTGACCTTAATATTGATTAAAAACAATTCTAAGCAAGAAAATAAATTCTATGCAAATACTGAAAATCCTTCCTAAAGGTATGTATATAAATTGTATATTTTTCTGTGTTGCAATTACCTGAACCATGATTGGTCTTCAGTGGAGGTAAAAGGCATTTGATGACACAGAAATACGTGTATTTTAAAACAGGGTGTTTTATACATTTTCATCCATGACCTAAAGCAAGTCAGTAATGATAAGTCAGAAGCACACATTTTAACGATAGTTAATAAAGTCTGTTGCACCTAGAGTCACTTTGCATACAGGATTATTGACCCCATTTGCTTCCAGTATGTTACTTCAATTAATTATGTTAAGAAAATGATTCAAAATGAAGAGCTATCAAGAAATCTCTTCACAAGCCGAATTAGTGAGACAGTGAGATAAGCCAAGATGTGTTTTTATTAAATGAAAGATTATCTAGACAAGACTCCCCATGATTTCATAGGATCAGAATTCTAGTTGATATTTAATTTTGTGACTTTCCAAAAGGTCACATGGCCTTAAACCCTTGTCATTCCTCTCATTAAATACTTCCAGTTGTTCCTCATTGCCTGGAATAGGTTGAATATCCCATTGGTAATCTGACTCCTTTCTGCATATACCTATCATTCCCCGCTTGCATTTGGCATCTTAACCTCAAGGAAAATTGAGTATTTGCTAAGTTTAACATTCATGTTACTCTCTGGGAGGTTTTTTGTTTGTTTTTTTTGTTTTTAACCTTCATGTTTTTCCCTCTGCCTTAGAACCCCTTTTGCTCTATTTTCTCAGCTGATATCCTACTTTAAGACCCAATTTAAGTCTATCACAAAAATATCTACTTGGAGTGAATTCCTTCCTTTCCTTCACTCTTAGCATACTGGTTTTCTATTCTGGCTACACATTAGAATCACTGGAGAGTTTAAGAAAATATGGATGCTTGAGTTTCACTTCCATACCTCTATTTATGCAGCAAATTCTTACTTTAAATCTGCACAATGACCAGCAATAACATTTTGTTCTTCACCCAGCTCTTTCTATACATATATGGCTAATATCTCCTTTTAAGGACAACATGAGGGCATCTGCTGGTATATCAAAATGAGCTTAGATGTGAATGAAGGGGAGCAGCTCACTCCCTTAGATATGGTGGTAGTAAGAGAAGTCTTTGATGCAATTGCCCTCACCTGTCATTGGTATACCAGCCAGGTGGATTGTGTCATGGTTCTAGTCAATGGGGTTGGTGGAAAACATGAGAATTTATGGTAGATATACATGATGTGTGTGGAAAATTGAGCCTGAGTGGGTCCTGCTATAAAGCCTCTTATTAGTTTGAAAGCTCTTACTATAGTGGTTTTGTGGTTCACTGTCTGTAATTTACTGCGTCTGTAATTGTTTTGTGTTTGGTAACACTTCTACATTGTAACAAACCGTTTCATGTTTTCTTGTTCATGTAAAAACAGTGAACCCCACAATTCTACCACATTTCCTTAGTTGATTCATTATCCGTGGTTCCTGATGACTAATTCATGACATATACTGTCTCCCTAAACTTTTGTTACTCACTCCCTACTTCTCATTCTTGGCTAATGACCTTGGCTTTGATTTCCCTGAGAAAGCATAAGGAATAAAGGTATCCTCATTCTCTCACCAAATAATTTATCAATCCCCTGAATCTCTATTACAGATTCAGTTTCCCTTCCTGTGGTAAGAGTCTCAGCTAACGCCACACCCTCCACTCATAAGGTTGCTTCTGCCATTACCCTTCTTTCGTCTGCTTCATTATGATCCTCTCGACTGGGTCATCTGCCATCCTAAAAAAAAATTCTTTCCTTACCCTTCATTTTCTCTATTAACCTTTTCTGGCAGCCTTGAGAATGGGCCTGCAGATGTCTTACAAAGGGAGTGTTGTTGACTGAGGGCCCCAGCCTCTGAGCTTTGAGGTCTATCCTGCCTTTGTAATGAGGTGAGGCTTTTTGAAGACTGCTCCCCACCAGTGACCAAGTTTGGCAGGGATACTAATAGAGATCCCTTCTTGGTAGACATAAGACTCCTTTATTAGCTAACTCTGGCTCGAGAACTGATGCTTTGTTGAACTTGCCATGGACTGCGTGTCAGTCTAGGAGGCTTCCATTTGACACTCTCTTTCTCTTTCCTTCACCAGGCATCAGACTTGGATTTTTGGACCACTCTCCCTGTCTCCTTCAGCTCTTTCTCTATCTCTTTTCATGAAGGCATCCTCCTTAGTAGAATCTGTAAATGTTTAATCCAGGCTTGGAGTGTGCTTCGTGAAGGACCTAGACAAACACACCTCCCCAGTTTCTCTGCTTTCTTTCATAGCAAAGTTCCTCTTAGGAGTTACCTGCTTATTCCCTCCTG
Organism: Ursus arctos; assembly: GCF_023065955.2. NCBI lineage: Eukaryota > Metazoa > Chordata > Mammalia > Carnivora > Ursidae > Ursus > Ursus arctos. The sequence continues at coordinate 29,885 of NW_026622925.1, read as the reverse complement.
CTGGTTCTCTCTTGAACCCTCTCCAGTCAAGCTTTTATCCTCACCCTTCCAACAAACAAAAACTACTCTTGTCCAGTCACCCATGACCTTCATGTTGCCAAACCCCATAGTCGGTTTTGACTCTTCATTTTTTTTATGTACCAGAAACTGCTGATATTCTTTTTTGAAGCACTTTTTCCAATTGTTAATCAGAATACCACCTTTCCTTTTTATCCCTTCTACCTCATTTACTTCTACTTTATTCCAAGACTCCTTTGCTGATTTCTCATTTCTGCCCCTAAGTGCTTCACAAATGCTTTTCCTGCTGCCTGGAATTCTCATCCCAGATTTCCCCATGGCTTATTTCCTCACTTCATTTCCTTCTTTGTCTCTTCCAGATTACCTCTTTATTAAGGCTTTTCCTGACTATCCTATTGAAAATTGGAGCCATTTTTTATTCTTTCTCTTTACCCTGCTTTTTTTTTTTTAAAGCATGTTAATACCCAACATTATATTATATATGTTTTTACAACTGTCTGTCTGCCACTAGAGTGTTGGCTCCATGGGAACTGGGACTTAGTCTTTTTCATTGCTGTTTCTGCAGTAACCAGAATAATGCCCAGTACACAGTAAGCATTCAGTATTGAGCGAATTAATTCTGGAATATGAAGCATACATGCCAGGGGGATAGAGAAAGGAGAGAAGGGAAATGGTATGTATCATTTATTAGGATATGTCTCCAAATAGCTGCCTTTTTCTTTTTCTTTTTTGTATTATAAAGAGACCTACTCCCCACAAACAGAAGAAAGTTCCACTGTGCAAACACCAACCATACAGTGGTTACAACATGCTTAAAGTCTCAATTTCCCCCAATTCTTCATAAACGGCCTTGTGTATCACTAGCCTCCTGGTTGCGAAAGTAGGTCAGGGAATTTACTTTGAATAACATGTAGTAGGGGCTGGATACTGAGTGTACCTGACCATTCTTGTTCTTGGGTCTTGGGCTGCCACTGGTCTGGCTTTTTGTGTTGTGTCAGTGACACAAACCAGAGCTCTTGGTTGCCCATAGGTCCTATAGGAAGAGACCCAGGCAGCAGGCATAGCCCAAGCTTTCTTAGGCAGCCCCTCTGTATGTGGCCGGAGTGTGAGGAACACAGCTTTCTGCTGGGTAATGAGAAGAAAACATTCTAATAAGGACTCACATTTGCAACATCTGTTTCATTTGGGTAATTTTAGATGGCTAAAACCCACATTTCAGAATGGCAAAGGCTCCTATCATCTTAGAAATGATTGCTGCGATGTCTCTAAGCACCCGCCACAGTAATTAATAGACTGTAAGGGCTAAGAAGAAATAGGGCCCTATTAAGCTCAGGAAACAGCATCCCTTTAGGGCAGACTGACAGAAGAAAACAGTATAATGGTTTTTCTCTTAGAAAAGCCTAACAAAGTCTTCTCTTCTCCCTTTTTTAGAGCTATAGTAGTGAGTGAAGAATTTTAATATTTCTATTAACCTTTTCTTATCCAGATATCCATGCTTAATTAATCCCTACCACTTCTCAAAGGAAAAACAACCTCATTCAAAGAAATTTACATGGATAAAAATTGAATTTTAAAGATACCAACCAAACTCATTGTTATGAGACCTTTTTGCAAAGATAGCACTTAATAGAAATGATAGCACTTTTATTTCTGGGTGGAAACCTGAGGGAGATTAGAAGCTGTTAATTGTATTGCACAGATGATGAAATTGGAGGCCCATAACGAATACTTTCTTTACTTTTCTACTTCTCACAGCACTTCTATTGTGCTTGCAGCAAGTGCTTAATAGACATATCTTGAAAAAAAAGGCATGACTATAAATGTAGACAAGAGTGGCAAAATAGAAAATGTAGCCCTGATTGTATAACGTGTATCTTCTTTCATCCAACAAATTTTACTCTATTTTAAATATCAAAATAAAAAACCATCCAACAGACAGCAAATGTTGGAGTGCTTACTTTAAAATCTGTGTTATCTTAAGTATAATCTAAAAGGGCTAACTTCGTCAGATTCCTATTTGTATAGTTTTGTGCAGTAAACTCAGCACTTTGACATACATTATCTCATTTGATCCTCAAAATGATCTCTTCTGAATTGGATCCCAAAAGCCTTCTCAGACCCAAAAAAGGTTATAAAGCATTTCATTGCCACCTGGAGACTTACACTGTTCCAGAACAGGAAGATGAAATGTTCTTTGACAAGGAGCTGTGTGGCCATCATGGCTTTTCTACCAGGTAGGAGTCCAGAGTGTTCTGTTTGCTACGGTTAATATGTGGGTATAATGGCCTTCATATTCCAGACTGTGTTATGCTAATCAGGATGGGATAAGTTATGCTGTGGTAACAAACAACCCTCATATCTGAGTGGCTTAACAGAAGAAAGGTTTGTTTCTTGCTTACAAAGATGCCTACAAATTCACTTCACTTTCTGGGGTGACTCGGTGGTCTAGGATGGTGATGCTCTCACCATCCTGTGAATGCACCATTGGAAACATGCACCTCCATAGTCACTGGAGCGGGGATGGACTGTGCTGGGAAGTTTATATTAGCAATGAAGTGTTTTGCCCTAGAAGTGACACATATCACTTCTGCTTCCCTGGGCATAGAGATATAATTTTCCTATGTGCCAAGGAAGGAAAACCAGATGTGAGTGACCCTTAAGGATTTCTGCCTTATATGATTTTTCTTTTATCAATCAAGGATGTATTAAGTTTGCTGCTTTAACCTGGAATAGACTTAGCCAAACCTGTCAAGCCCTGTGGCCTTCCTCCACTAAATATATTACAACCGTTACTCTAAAATGAAAGAGATGGGGACACCTGGGTGGCTCAGTCAGTTGAGTGTCCGACTCTTGATTTCGGCTCAGGTCATGATCTCAGGATTGAGCCCCGCATCGGGCTCTGCACTCCGTCCAGGGTTGGCTTGTTCCTTTCCCTGCCCGCCCCCCACTTGCTCTCTCTCTCTTTCTCAAATAAATAAATAGAATCTTTAAAAAAATAAAAAAAAATAAAATGACTGAGACATCTCTTTTTTAGAACAATTATTTTGGGCCCCCAATTTTCCCTGATATCAGGCTTTGATAGTCTCAACATGATGCCAGAACTACTCAAGAAGTTCAGTGAGTTCAGTGGGGAAAGGAAATTGCCTGGTAGTTTTGGTAGTGTGTAGAATAAATAACTGGTAGACTGTCTGCAATACTCATTTTACAGTACATCAGTGAACACTGTGAGAAATGCTTTTTAGTCCTGGCCTTAAAAATTCTGCAGTTTTGGAGAGCCCAGAAAATCGTAGAGGCAAGAAAGACTGAGGGTCTTAGATTGTACTCTCACAGGTTATGACCTGGTACTTAGTTTCAAATTGCAGCTTCTTACAAATATGATTTTCACCCCTTCCCATGTTGATCTTACACCAGCTGGTAAACTTGGCTTAACAAATTGTTGGTCACTAAACAACAATGTGTTAGCCTTACCTAAAAGTGAACTCCCTCTTGATTGCCTTTGTCCAAAACACAGTGATGGGGTTTTAATTCTGATGCTTATCTTTGTAAGATGTATGTATGTGTATTTATATAAAGCACCTGAGTAACTTGTAAAATTCAAATTCTAGGTCTCCACCCTCAAAAATTTTGAGTCAGTGTTGTAGAGCCTAAGAAATCATATTGTAAACAAGAATCTCTGTTGATTTTGATGCTTGCTAACCTACAGGCCACATTTTGAGAAACACTGAAGTAAGTAAAAGAACATGGATTGACTGGGAAATGGTCAGAATCTTGTTGTGAATTCTGAGCGGCCCTTAGAAATATCTGTATTGTCATGTAATTTGTTCAATATCCTATACGAAGGGCTTGGAAAACAGTATGCATAGTAAGAACACAATAGGCTTTCCAAGATTTGACTGCTAGAGACTGCTGTAAGTTTTCTAAATAATCTGTACAACAGTTTTAGGCATTTCTTCTAGTTAATATTGAGGGCTTTCCACCCATTTCATTTACTGGTGCCCTTTAGGATTGTAGAAAAGAACGGTTGGCCCTCGATAAGGACAATAGAAAGCAAGTTGAATGAATCCCAAAATGGCATTATTTTACTTGAAAAACATGCATTATGCTTTTTTCCAAGTAAACTGCACAGAAAAATGTAAATGAAGCATAAAGCTCTTATGAATTAGGCCCTAAGCGTTTTTCTTTTTAGCATATAAACTGCCACTAAGGATGTGATAGGAATGCATTTTCTACTATTTTTCAAACTGTAATTACGTTTCCCTAGTAAAACTCAAATACTTGATGTGGTCCTCTTGCAACTGTACCAGACAGGTAATAATTGGAAAATTTAATGCAGAGTTTTATCTCTTAAATGCTAAAAGGTAGGGCTACTCACAGCATACAGAATAGCTGGCATTAAATATAAAAAGTGTGAACCTGGTGTTTCTCTATGATGTTAATTTTGCATCTGGAAATGTGTTCCAAAGCTGTAGCTCCCTTTTAAATATACAAGAATAAAAGACAATTCCTCTCCCAACCTTCACTTTTCTAAAAGAGCCTATAATCTCCATCTACCATTCAATAGTTCCATTTTTTTCGCATTTACTGTATTTCAGGTTGGAATGTGATGCATTTAAGTCTCAGAGCAGTAAATTAACTTATTTAAGTAGCAGTGGAATAAAAGGAAGCAAAAAAGGAGGGAAATTCTCCAGAGAGTACTATTCGATTGTGTATCTAAAGACCATCAGGAAAGGGCACACAATAAAACTCATATAGAGAATTAAAAAGATTTGAGCAGTGCTCTTCCCATCCATCACCACAGTAGACTTTGTTAGCCAACATTCTTTTTTATTTCTGTCTTTTTTTTATTCAGCGATTCTAAGGCCTACACTACATTCAAGTTGTGTGAGCCTACACAGATAATGAAGGGCTCCTTACACCTTCTATGTGAATTGATAATACTTTTTCTGCACAAAATGCAAGTCAAATAGTTTCCACATGGGCATATCATATGCAATTTCTATGGGAAAACCATAGAGTCACAACTTTAGGACAAAGCCTATCATTGTCTGGAATATGATCTTACATTATCTGGAATATGATGCTTGTAAGATCTAAGCATCTTACAAGAGCAAAATCTCTGAAATAATTTCTGTTAAGATTTCTCATGAAATCTTTATCCTGACTTTACATTTTCAGTTGGGAAAACTTTGTTGTTGTTTAGTGCATATGTAACCAAGTTCTGTGGCCCTCTGACAGTTACTCATCTGTACTTGAATTTTTTATGGGTTTCATCCAGACCTGATGCATCTTGCTTTTGTGTCTATCAAAAGAAATATTAATTTATTTCCACATTCTACTTATGTCTCATTACTGTGCACATTCAATTACAAGGGGCTTGCTGCAGAACAGCTTTGTAACCCTGAATTAAAGTTATGATTTCTGAAAGCACTTATCAGCTTTGGATGCATAAAAAAATAGTATAACTAAAAACAGTATGATTTTAATCCTTAAACTAGAGGTTGCATTTAGCATTCTCCAGTAAATCAGATTGGAAATCACCTTACACAGTGGAAACATGGAGCTTTTGACAGCTGGGGAGAGCAACAGAGTATAAGGATCAATAGCTCAGACTTTAGAATCAGACAGATTTCAAGTCTCTGCTCTAATATTTACCAGCAGTCTTGTGCTTGGCCTTGAGCTTGTGCTCTTTGAACTCCCATTTTCCTCAAGTATAAAATGGGTAAGATAGTAGTTATAATATTTAGGATGGGCTAACTGCCATATCAGACTTCTGAATGTATAATGATTCAGACACAATAGAAATTTGATTTTCATCCACTGATGATACTTGGTAGTAATAGATGTGCCTCTCCTTCAATTAGTCATTCGGAAACCCAGGCTGGTAGAAGTTCCACTGTCTTCGATATGTGGCTTCCAGGGTTGTTGTAGAGCAGTATTTCTCAAAATTTTTTTTTTCATTTTTCCCCCAAAGGAGAAAAATTAAATTAATTTAACCTAATTAATTACAATTAATTTAATTTAATTTAATTTAAATTTTCCCTAATGAGATCGATTGAATACTAAGAAATAAGATTTTATCAAGCAGGGTTGAGCTTTGAAGAGCCGCTACTCCCCTAAGCAACTGTTTTCACTTCTTGGGAGCAATATTGCCCTCATTGAGAATGCATTAGTTAGAAGTTACCTCCATTCCAGCATGTTGGAAGGTGACAGGAGAATGCAGGAGTAAACCTGGGAGTTATTTATGGGCCAGGCCTGGAAGTATCACAGATCACTTCCATTTATATCTCATTGGCTACAGTGCAATCATATGGTCACTCCTTACCACAGGGGAGACTGGGAAATGTAGTGCAGCTCTGTGTCCAAGAAAAAGCAATGACATATATTTTGGTGAATAGCTGATGATCTCTTCTACTATTTTACTTGCTATATATGAATTGTTGCAAATATTTAGTTAACACTTAATAGGGATAAAGTATTTAATGTCATGCCTAGTACATTGTAAGCATTTAAGGTTTTTGGAATCTGTTTAGCAAAAAGGAAAGGTTAAGAATTAATTATCTCTCCATCATTTAGTCTATCAGAGAATGAAAGAAATCTTAGGGTTGGAAGGTATCTTAGAAACCACATAGACTAACATCCCATTGATGGATTTTTGATTGAACACTGAAGTAAAAAGGAGGCAGCACATTTTTTTTTTATTACATCTTGAGTTACCTGAAAATTTTTACTGTAGGCAAAAATCCATATACTCAGACCTCCAACAGTCCCAGCCAACTCATTAGTATTTGCTTTACCCTCTGAAATTTTTACTCTTTAATTCATTCAACAGATGTTTATTGAGTGCCTAATACACATCTAATAGCATGCTAGGTTCTGGAGATTCAAAATCAAATATATGCTCCTTGCTTTTAAAGACTCGAAGCATTCTGCCCTTCAAAAAGCAGGGACTTCTGTCTTAGCCTTAATTGTGTCTTCAGCCCCAGCACAGTAAGGCACTTAGCAAGTGCTCAGTCAGTAGCTATTAAATATGTGGGTGTGATGATGGAGACAGAAAAGGAAAACAGGCAATGTCAGTATAACGGAATGAATGGTATTAAGGAGGCAATGACTGGACTCTGAGAGAGCAAGCCAGGAAGGGCACCTAATCCAGCTGGGGAGGAAGTTAGGAGGTGATATCTGAGTTGAATATTGAATGAAGGATATGTGAATTTACAATGTTAAAGAATGGAGGAGGGGAATTTCTAGACGAGGAAATACCATGTTTGAGGCCTAGTTAGAGGTGAGAGGACTTGTTATAGTGTGGTGTAACAGGTTGAATAGTGTCCATCAAAACCACCAGGAACCTAGGTATGTACACTTTTTTGGAAATAGGGTCTCGGGCGCCTGGTTGGCTCAATTGGTTAAGCCTCTGACTCTTGGTTTCGGCTCAGGTCATGATCTCATGGGTCGTGAGATTGAGCCCAGTGTCCGGCTCCATGCTCAGCAGAGTGTCTGCTTGAGGATTCTCTCCCTCTCTCTCCCCTCCCTACTCGTGCTCGTGTGTGCACTCTCTCTCTAAAAGGGAAAAAAAGGAAATAGGGTCCTTGCAGATGAAATTAATGAAGTCAAAAAAGAGTCATATGGTAATAGGGAGCCCTAAATCCACTGACAGTTGTGTCTTATAAGAAGGCTATGTGAAGATACACAAATGCAGAGTGAAGAGGAGGCAGAGACTAGAGTTATGGTGTCATGAGCTGAGGAACCCTAAGGATCAGTGGGAACACAGAAATTAAAAGAGACAAGGAGGAATCTTTCCTATTGCCTTTAGAGGAAGCGTGGCCCTGTTGACACCTTAATTTTGGCCTCTAGAACTGTGAGAGAATGAATTTCTGATTTAAGTAGCCCGGCTTGTGACAATTTGTTATGGCGGCCCTAGAAAACTAATAATATCAAAGTACAGTCAGTGGAGAGTTAGGGAGAGGGGTTAGCAATCAGTAAGGCTGTCCTGGGAGACTCCTAAAGGCTTCGTTGATATAAGTACAATAGGAGCTTCAGAAAACTGATTTACTAGATGACCTGGTACTGCTACCCTCCATGCCCACTATATAGATGCGTGGCTAGACACCCCTGGTTAGTAGGCTACTGTGTAGTTTGCCCACATCCTTCTGCTCTCAGGAGTTGAGCTGTATGCTTACCAGGAACCAGTTGTTCATTCCCAAATCCATCCTAAATTTTTGTCCATTATACTTGAAATCATGTGATACTATTATAATAATATTGTATATATGTTATAGATAAATTGTGAGTATGAAAGAAGAGTTGTTTCTTTGAAAAATAATGATATCTTTTTGAAAGACTGGAGTCTAATTAAAGTATAAAAATCAACAATGTTGATACAATCTATACAGTTAGATTGCTTTTCAAGTGTCACTGTTTTGCATGCTAAAGAAGCCCAAACTACCAATTGTAAAGGAGGCATTTTGGGAGTGGCTTAAATAAAAATAACTGAGGGAATTCAGGCAGTGACTGCTTTGTAATGCACACTTGCATGTATGTAGTTTAAATATTTAAGGTATGTATTTTTTAAATAGTTTTCTACTTGAACCAACTTTTACACTTAATTTTCTTGATTGTATTGGACAAGAAAGTTTCTGTTGTACATTGGTAGAGTGGTTTGGGTAGGAACGTTAGTTTATGCTGGCTTCAGGGTTAATAGGATCTTTCTTTCAATTGCAATCAGCGTGGAGCAAATTTCCTTCTTACCTGGCAAGTGGCTGTTTTAAGAACTGAGATTTGGGTTCCCAGTGCCTTGCATTCCGATGTGGGACTGATGTTCCCTTTATGAACAGTATCGAAAATGGTGTCTTATTTCTCAGGCTTGGGAATCTATTTAACCCAAGGTCATAGATGCCGTTACTGGTGGAGCCAGAAATGGAAACAGGTTCTTCCTTTACTCTACATTATGTTCTTTATAATGTGCCTCACCAACACAAAGGGAATGTTATGCCAGTCACTTTTTAGTGGAAACAGTGTTTTATTTTTATTTCTCTTTCCTCCTCTTTTTCTCCCTCCTTTTACTTCTTGAGAATATATGTTTCAGGTTCTAACCTCTACTTTACGTATCTTTTAGGATGCTACCCATTTGCAAATCTAAATAGTCTTGTATGTATATATACTTTCAAGCATATTTGAGTTTCAAATTATATTTTGTTTGAATGAACATTAGTATTTAAGTTCCCTGAACATAAATCAATTGATTATTGGACATGCAGCCTAGAAATAGGAAATAGGTCAAATGGTAGGGGAATTTAGCCTGCATTTGAACTTTGGTCCTGAGTTTATCAATGCATAATTACAAAGTTAGTTCTCCGTGAGGAAACATTGTTTAAATGTCTGGTATTTGCCAGGCACTCTGCTAAGTGCAGACATATGATAAGCACAGAGAAGACTCCATCAGGTTCTGAAGATTCTATATTGCCATGATCTCTGTCTTTTGAGATGAAAACTAAGATTGCCAGGGACAGTAGCTGTAAGCCTTAAAACCCTGTCAAAATATTTAGTAACTCATAAATGCTAACCAGGAGGAGAGAGAGTGATAACATTTAGGTCACAAGATTTAAGAAGGTACTTTCCGTGTTAAAAATCACAAGGTGACTATTCAGGAGCATACACAGCACTTGGCATGATATTCCCTTTGAGTTAGTGTGGTGTGCTGTAAAGAAAAATGATATAAAGAAGACACAGTTTTCAGTCTTAGCTCTGCCAGCAAGAGGCTCTGTGACCTTGGGCGATTCACTTTGATTCTTGGTCCCCATTTACGCCTTGGTACTGGTTGGATGAGGTGATGTCTACGGTCTCTTCCTGTTGTGAAATTCTCATTTATTGTAGAGTTTCAAGGCTATTTGAAGGACCCAGGGCATCCTTTATAGAATTTTTGAGCTACTTCATTACCCTCACCATATAGCATGATATTTGAAAGTATAGTTTTTGTCACAGAGGCATTATATGATTCAGTCCACCTTCTTTCTTTTTTTGGTAGAAGGAGGCAGGAAGAGGCCAGTACCTGCTTGCTGATTTGAAGAATAGTTGAAGGAATCAGAAATGTTTAGCCTGGACTAGCGGGAGAAATAGAAACGATTGTGGAATATTAGAATGGGTGTCATCAAATGTTGGCACTCACTATACAAAGAGGAATGAGACATGTTTTTTATCTTCTAGAAACTCACTTGGTGGAAGATATAGATACAGGAAAAACATGTGGTGAGTCCTAATGTCTATGTAGGAAGGGTTGAGTATTAGAGGACTCTTTAGAGGACTCTGGTAGAGATAAGATGGAAGTATGAAGGGAGGAGTATGTTTTATGTTTCCCCAGAGAGCAGAACAATAATAGGTGGGTAAAAGTTACAGAGGGCAGATTTGGCTCAATATTAGAAAGGGCTTTCTAATAATTAGAGCAATCCACCTTGGATGGTGCACCATGAGAAGGAGAGAAAGACTCTAGTTGCTTTGCACTAATCAAAAAGATTCTGGATGCATCTGTCGGGCACCTGCACAGGGTTGGGGATTGGATTAGGCAATCTCTAATTTGTCTTTAGCCACTCAGACTTTGTGAGACAACTCTCAGTTTACCAAACAGCTTTCTTTCATTGGAGTCATCTTGTAGAAAGCCACAGGGCAGATTTCATGTTTTTAAATGAAAGCAACAACAAGAGAAAAATGAGATTGTTGTAATGAAAAGGAGAGCCTTAGTTGTATCACCATTACTATTTCTATTGAAGAGCTTTTATTATCTATAGATAGAATTAGTGACCCCAAACCAGGATAATGGATGCAGAGAAAAACCCAAGAAAGCCTCATTCCTTAGCAAGTAGTGGACTCCATGACTTTTGAAATGAAGGATGTTGGAATGCAGCTTGCATAGAAGGTGACTGTGATAGGATTTACTCCAAAGTGCTAAGCTAAGATTTCCTTTGAGCCTGTTGCCTTTAAACTGCGTGACTCATGGGCAAATTCACAAAACAAAAATGTGATCGCTGCGGATTATGCTGCCATTGCTGGTAACATGCTGGCAGTGATTGTAAGAAGACTTGCCAAGCACACATTGACCCTCTGAGTCACATTGGTTCCTATGGAGATTAACACCATCAACAGTGAGAACAACAGCCCAGAAGTGCGATTGGTGTTAGACAGGGAGGAGAAAAATGGCAGTATGATCCTCTAGAAATGCAGCAGTTGGAATGAAAAAGGAGCATGGGGTGGCACAGCTCAGGAGAGAAAATGACCTATAATGGCATAGCAGCCTACTTCTCTAGCTCTTCCTGCAAATAGCTGGGGAAAAAGTGTGGTTCCTGGCAGATAGTCTCCAATCTACTTTATTTATCTGGCATTTCCAGCAAGTTTTCTTCTCATCCCAGATAGGTTATCTCTTCAAGGGAGTCTGTTCAAGTGATCCTGATGCTGGAACTGCAAGTCTGATGAACATGTTGGGGTTCGGGGGGTGGGGAAGGACACAGATTACTTAAATATGACTTGGATGGTTTTGATTTTTTCTCTGAATAGGAAGACTCTTACTTCTATTAAAGAAAACCATGACTTGAATTTCATCATTTAAGGTGTCTCGTGTGTTTTCATACAGCAGTTGGGTGTCTGGTTAGAGCCTCTTCTTTCCTTGGAAGTTGGGTTAAAGGTCTGTTCTGTGCCGAGCTCCCACCTCCCTTGTCCCTTGCAAGCAGTCTGCCTGGGAACTACTCCAAGCAGTTTTGTGCACACGCTCATCATTCTGATGCCTGAGTCTCCAGCCCCTCTCCCATAAAGACAGGGGAAAAATCTGGAGACACGCATATTTTCCAAATTCAAGATATGTGAATCATACCCAGCTCAGATGAATTGGGGTATGTAAGGTGAGCTGTACTTTTTCTTGTCCTTCTTATACCAGCAGTTTTGGAAAATTCCTATTAGTTGCTGAATGATCAAACAGATGTAAGAAGAATAGCTGGTTCCTAGCAAAATCAGATTACATTGCATCAAAAGTAACCAAGCTGAAATGACAGCATGTCATTCCTGGAAAAGAAAGAAGATAATGGCTTTCAGAGGAATGACAAAGCATTTTTGGAGAAAATTAGTGTTAATGAGATAGTTGGATGGAAAACATGCCATCATTTTTCCAAAAATGAGTTGTTGATGACTGTTCCATCTAGTGGGAGATGTGACGTGGTTTAGAGGGAAATGCCCTGGGCTATCCATGGCCATAGATTCAGGCTGCCCCATTGACTATTCTGGAGTCTTGGCAAGTCTCTCAAGTTCACTGGGCCTCAGTTTCCTCATCTGTAAAATAAGGGTTTGTACGCACAATCTCAAGGCACGGAACACAGTGCCAGACACAGCACAAACACTTGGTAAATGCTAGTGATGATGATGATGAGGATGATGGTTTTGACAGTGGCAGCACTGATGATGGTGATGATGGTGATGATACAATGATCATGAATATCAAGGGATCTTGCCCCTTAGTTTCAAATTCCATGCTTCTGAAAAGGGGACTTTGTTGTAAGTGTGATTTTCAAAATGTTGTTTTTTGTAAAGGTTCTGCCTCATTGGAAGCACAGGGAGTTCTATTTTCCTGCTTGGGGAAGCAATTTGAAATCAGAGTCTTATGCTCTAGGAATGTGCTTTTCCAAGTCTTATGTCCCCTGAGTTTGCTTAATGACATCCAGTCTCACTGTGCTACGTTGTGTGTATCAGAGAAGCAGCCTAACCTAGTGCTTAAGAGCTCAAGATCACAGTCGTCTTCCTGCTCTGCCACCTGCGAGCTCTGTGAGTTTGGGCAAGTTATGAACCTCTCTGTGTTTCGGTTTCCTCACCTGTAAAATGGGATGATGATAGGCATTCCTTATAGGATGGTTGCAGGGATGACATATATTAATACACGTAAAGTACCTAGACCAGTACCTATCTTGCACAGAGAACACATTCATTAAGTATCAGATATTATTATTATATTTCTTTCTGAAAAATTAAGGATTTAGAGAGGTGTCACATTCTAATCCTTTTCATTTATATAATTTTTTTGTGAAACTTACTAGGGTATATCTTTGATGGTACTTTTATAGTTAACCCAGCTTTGGGGTTTGTTCTTAAGTCTTCCTTGAAAAAGCAAGTGTGTATGTGCGCGCGCGCGCGCGTGTGTGTGTGTGTGTGTGTGTGTGTCTGTGTCAGGAAAGAAGGTCTCCGCAGATGAATGCTGATGCTGTGTATCTTCCCACAAGATGGCGCAGCACTCCTGTCATTCCAGTGTTCAGCTACCCTGAGGGAGGCAGGGAATTTTGATCAGCATCCAAAGAATCATCTCATCTCTCCCTACAGAGAGCACAGAGCACAAGACTTCTTGCTTGTGATTTCACAGGAACTACATAAAAGCTAAAGCTACTTTAGTTTTTAATTTTTTCCCAGTATTTTATTCCAGTCTGGAGTTGACCTTTCAAGGACATATTTTGTCCATTGCTCCTTATATCTGAAGGAGGAAGGCAGTAGAGTGAGAAATGAGATAGAGTCTGCCTCCTGTCTCTCTAGATTGACTATGTCATGGAAAGCAGACAATGAACAAATGGACACCACAGAAAACAAGGGCTTGTTTATCTACTGGAGGTAGACTGCTTCTGAACAAAAAATTACAGAGTGAATTTTGTCTTCGGCATCCCTGTCCCTTCCTTCTGTGTCTCAGCCTCTTCTCTGTGACCCTTAGGCACCAGCCAGGCCTGTGCCACCGCGGCCTCCATGCTCATTTTCACCCACCTTTTTTTGCTCCTTACTGTTCCCTCATCCACGCTTCACTCGTCTGAGAGTCAGCCCCTTAGGGCCCTTCTCAGTTACTGAAACCAGTCCATTGGAGGAATCCAGTGGAATTCTGTACAAAGTATTGTACAGAAATGTTGTCCTGACAAAAAAATGCATGTAATTTTTATTCAAAGTACTGATAATCCCAGAAATTGAGAGATGGGGCTCTCTCATCTGTCAACTTTCTCTCGTGGGCTATGAGATTATTTTTGTAAAAAATTTGTGTTTTAGAAAAATCACTTATAGAACTAATGAGCTTATCTGAAAGTTGCCGAGAGAATAGATAAAGGTCTCATTACAAGAAAGAGAAATTTGTAGGTATGTGAGGTGGTGGATGGTAACTACACTTATTGTGATCATTTCACAATATATTCATATATTAAATCATTTGTTGTAATAATGGGGGGGGAATAACCCTGATGAGCTGAGTTAAGTTGATCATATATATGTGTCATTCATATATATATATATGTGTGTGTGTCATTCATATATATATATATATATATATAAATATATATAAATAATTTGTGTGCGAATGGATACCCATCCACAGATCTAATATAGTTTTCTCTGCCACGTCTATCTCAGAGAAGTCCATCTCATAGACAGCAGGAGCCTTCTCAGAGTGTGTCAAATTGCCCCTGAGATGGAGAGACTTAGATGGTGCTAATGGAAATCAAATGGCCAAGCCAGCTTTCTGGTAAGAGCTGGTCTTGGCTCCTTCCTTACAGAAAGACCTAGCTGGCATTGCTTACTCTCTTCTCCTCCTGCGCCATCTGAAATCTGTGCCCTGAGCCTGCTGGCAGCTTTCTAAATCTCTTTATTCCAAATTTGGCACAACCTTCTTTCATCTGCGACTTTGGAGTCTTCTGTTGTATTACCCCATGGTATAGGCTGGAGATGGGAACTGTTTCATTGACTTACCAGTAACCATAGCAAAGGAACCTTTTTTCATCCTAAGAATCTGAATAGTACACCTCTTACAAATAGAAATTGTTAATTTATCATTTTGAAGACTATTTTGAAGTCAATCAAGGTTGCCGTGTGTTGTCCTCTTGTAGCAGAGTAGAGTGACTTTTATGTGCTAATTTTCACATTTGCATTTTTTAAAAAAAGGTTTTATTTATTTGAGAGAGAGAGAGAGGGAGAACATGAGGAGAGGCAGAGAGAGAGGAAGAAGCAGACTCCCCTGCTGACCAGGGAGCCCTTCGTGGGGCTGGATCCCAGGAACCTGGGATCATGACCTGAGCTGAAGGCAGATGCTTAACCAACTGAGCCACCCAGGCACTCCCACATTTGCATTCTTACAATCTAGTTGCCCTAAACTGTCACAATGATCTGTTAGAAGTATCAATTAGGTCATTTCACCCCTGGATTTAAAGCTCTTTACAGACTTCCCATTTCCTATCCTAACATCTTTGATACATTTACTTTAGAGTACTAGTAACAGTTTATAATACTCTCACTTACTCATTAGTTTACTTGTTTATTTTATATCTTCCCACCTAGAATGGAGGATCTGTGAACAGGAACTTTGTTGATCTCATTCTCCATTGTATCCTCATGAACTACCACAGGGTTACAGATAGGAGACATTCAACAAATAATTGTGGAGCAAATATTGTTATTTAGGTGCTTGCCACTTCTCCTGACCTAGGGTTTTCAAAGTCCACATCTGTAGAAAATTACTCAGTGATGGTAATGGAAAGAAAAATGAAGATTTATTGAGCAACTACTATATGTCAGGCATTTAATGCACAGTAACTCTATATCTCAGATTGTACAAGGTTAATATTATTAATTCAAGTTTTATAGATATTGAAAGTGAGGTGAACTGATGTGCCCAAAGGCACATAGAGCTAGAACAAAACCCATGTATATTTGTTTTCAGAGTCAATATTTACTCTATTATTCCCAGCTTTGTCTTTATCACACAATCCTTGTATTACCCCGACCTTGAGGATGTTATTATTCTTTACAACATGGGGTCCAGTAACACTTAGGGAAATGTAGCATTTATTTGCATATTTTCTATCATGACTGTAGACACAGACACATTAGGGAGAAGTCTTTTTTTTTTTAATTTAAATTAATAAAACAACTTGGTGCCCTCAAATATTTTTCAAACTCTAAAATACCTTGTAGCAGCTAGACCAGTGGTAGAAACCCAGGATCCAGAGGGAAGGGCAATTCTTTGTGTAGCCTACTGTTCTGGGCACATGCCTGGCCTAGCCCCCACTTATCTGGGTTGTAGAAACAGAGAAAGCTGAATGTAAAAAATCTCAAAAGGTGTTTTCTTAGGAAATGGGAGTCATCAAGGCACAAGCATTCCTGTTTTGCTATTTTTCTGAGAGAGTGCAATAACCCCAAAGGGAGAGAGACATTCCTCCAACATTCCCCTACTAGAATTCAACAATGCAAGGGGGACAGCATCGCCAGTTGGTGGGCAGAAGGTGCCCAGAGGGACATGCCAAGGGAGCCTGCCAGCGGTGGTGGTGCCTGGTGTGTATATTGGCACATAGTAGAAAGGACACAGCCCCTCAAAGCGGCAGTGCTGGGTAGATGTAGAAGCAGTCAGCAGAATGGGCAGTCATTCCTTAGTGATCTGTGCCAAGCAGAAGGCGCAGTGCTATCTGGCATATGCCAAGAGGTATCTAACCAATGGGCTTTGTGCACCAGCCCTGTGTGACACCCTTGGGGATGCAGAGATATGTGGAGGGATTTTGTAGGGGCCGTGTTCTGTATTGACTGGTGGTAAACTGATGATTACTAAGGATGTGATACAGTTTGCACTTATAGGCTATTCTAGGGCATGAAGAAATCTCTTATAGGATGGTTGTGAGGAATGAATGAGATTGCATGGATGATATATCTGCTCCATGCCTGGCATTTAGTAAGTGATCAACATGGTTAATCTCCTTCCGTACTCTTATTGTATCCTTTTAGAAATACAGACTGCCATTAGCATTGTGTCACTGCAGTATTCCTATCTAAAAGGTGCTTTTTAGGAAGAGTGTAACAATATGAATATCCCATTAAGAACATTAAAATAGAAGTCTGCTTGGATATTTTCTGCATTGGGATAATCTCTGATAATACCAATGCCAAATGTTTGTACCAGAGACTGTTCTAAGTTGTTTATATGTATAGATGTATTTCATCCTATTAGGTGTATAATTTTACTATCAATATATTATCGACAAGGAATAAAGTTGCTAAGAGGTTAAGTAACTTGCCCAAGTGAGTAACTAGAAGAGTCAATTCACGTCTGGGCAGTGACCATGTGCATAACCACTACATTTACTGCCTTTCTATATCTACTGTGTTCAGAGAATAAAGAAAACATTGACTGAGTGCTTTTTGTAGGCAAGGTACTGTGCTGGATGCTATAAGCTGCATCGTACAGCCCCAGGGGGCACCACTCACCATAGTCTAGATAAATGCAGTGTACAGCCTGGACAGCAGTACACCATAGCCCGAGAGTAATCAAGATGTGATCCTTTCTCTGAAACAAGGCAGTCTGTAAAAGCGCCGGTATAGAGAGCAAAAAGTGCTACAGGAGCAGAGAGGACTGAGAGATTAATTTTGAGTCTTTTATCCATTTAAAGGGTATAGAGATATGGGATAAATTTGTAGGTAAATAGTTTCAAACTCACAGATTTCTCTTCATGTAGACCATGGGAGATATGTCTCTAAGACTTTAGTACCTAAAAACATTACTTTTCTGGGCAACAGGTATTGCTTTATTTTATGCAGAGTGTATCTCTTTAACAGATTAAGTAATCTTTTTGTTTAGAATATTTAGAATCTTAGAATTGGATTGGGGTTCCAATTTTGGTAATTGTATGGTCTCATGATGTGCTTTTCAGTGAGCTGATTATCCATCTGATCTCATGTACCTTCTTTTTATCTTTGCTGTGATTTTTTTTTCAAATATTTACATTTTTACACCTAATTGCATGCATTCCTGCTGGTTGATTCAAATATTTGGTTGTGAGTTAGAGTCAATGAGCCTGGCATTATGCCCCCTTAAAGGAGGATTAAGCAGGCCCCCATGTGTAGTCCCTGTTTGCTATGCAGAATGACCAAGTATACAACAACTTGGGCCCCGGCCCATTTTTTGATGTAAATGGTTCCTGGCCATTTCAGAAGGAAGAATATTTTTCTGCTCCTTGCAAGGGAAGTGTTGCTTTTCTTATGGCTGATTGATTGATTGTATGATGACAGTCCAGCTGTAAAGACCATCATCTTGACACATTTAATATTATATTTGGTCTACTGAGGGTTGGCTTGATTTTGATAAACACATAATTGAAAGAGAAAGTCTGTCTCCCGATAGGGCAGCTGTGAAAGTTTATAGAAACAAGAAAGCAGGTGGTCTTAGTAGAATAAAGATCAAGAGAACTGTGCAAAATTTCCACAGGTCTGGTCTATTCCCTTTACCTGCCATGAGGTGCCCCATTTAACATTTGCTTGGGTTGGGACTTGTCTGTTTCCACCGGAGAGGAAGGAAAAATAAGGCAAAATGTTCCAGGAGATTTCTGTCTTGTTTAGTCTTTACAACAACCCTAAAATATAATCACTTCTAATATTTTTATTTGTCAGATGGAGATAATAAATATCAGAGAGGTTAGGTAACTTGCTCAAGGTGACACAGCTGAACTGTAGAAAAGCTGGGATTAGGAATGGGGTGGGTTTGACCCTAAACACAATCACTAGGCTTCTGTCACCATGGAGTATGGTGTTCACTTTACTACTAGCAGGAAAATGTTAATTGTGATAACTTAGCTTATTGAAGCCACTAATAAAGAAGAAAATTATCATACTTCCAGGGAGGAGAAGTCTGTCTGCAGTCTTGTCTGTTTGTGTAGTTCATGGCCAACAAGGCAACAAATCTCTTTGAATCCCAAACTGTTTGTCAGCCTCCCAAGGGTCTCTGAGGTTGCTTGTGTATTGACTGACTGAAGTTGCATGTGTGATATTGTGAGATCAAAAGACAAGGTACCAACAGACCCCACAGTGGCCAATCATTCCCCTAGAGGACAGCCTATTCAGACAAAGAAAATCCTTATCTATTGCTTGTGCAGAGGAAACTGTCTTCGCTCTGTGCTGCCTTCTTCTGGTTGGGTTAGGAACTCATCAATCCAGACAAATAGGATGTGACTTTTTTTCTGATTTGGTATTAATAATTCAGTAGTTCTGGGCATTATATGTTTTAAAAATCCGAAGTGTGCAAAAAGTTTTATTTTCTAAAGATGTAGCATGTACCATCAGCCGTCTGAGAAAGCAGAGGGCTTAACTACTATCATTGACTTTGGCCTCTCAGAATCCTTTGTGGCCATTGTGGAGAAGAGAGAGCCAGCATCATCCATTTCGGATCAGAATCCTCTCTGTTAGTCTTAGAGGGTACCCGGATGTTTCAGTGGCCCCAATTCACTGCATGGGGTGAGAAAACTTTTCCCTGTCATGGGGACCAGGACTAGATAAACAATGCAAGCAGTGTGTTTACAGATATGCAAATAAGTATACAAATTAGACTCTTGTTGGCTTCATTTAGAATGTAATTTAAAATTAATTAAAAATTAAGAGGTAAATTAGAAGCTAACATTCAACACCATATGGGAAAATATACATATTTATCAGACTGGCATATATGTATACTTGCATGAATGGGAGCTAATTGTGATGTGTGCAGAATTCCTCCATTTTGATATTGCATAAAATCAATGTGGGGAAACCCAATATGTTGCAATGATTATTTTTTTACCACTCTGAATTAAAATTCAATTTCAGGATTAAATGAATACATTTCAAATGCATTAAATTCTCTGTAAACTTATACTAAAGGACACTGAGTTTTACAATTGGAAAGTAAAATGATAAATCAGGTACAGTTTACCTCCATATGCTATAAAATATTCGTGAAACTCATTTTTCTCAAATGGGGTCATTGAGCACATTCACCGTGGTGGGCCTTTTGCATATTGTTAATATGCGATCTATACTTGGAAAGTAATGATTTCCCTCTCTCAGCCACTCAGGAGTTCTGGGTGATTAATGAGTTAATGGCTGCTTCCACACAAGGCCAAAACAACTCATTGAAAAGTGAAAAATTCAATCACTCCACTGACTGTTTTGTCTACAAAACAACCAAACAACCTCTGTGATTGATTTTCTTTTCACTGAATTGATTGCTATTTTTTGGCAACTTCATTGAATTAGTCAATTGTTTGAGTGTGGACTGGCTCCTTATGTGAATGTTGTAAAACATTTCCATATCAACCTTTCTGCCATCCCTAAAAATACATATAAGCAAGGATTCACTTACAAGATCTGCATAAGAAAATTAAAATTATTCTATACTTTAGCTATCTTGGACAAAATATTTAGTTGTATCACATTGTAGGTAGTTCTTTTAGGATAATGACAAGTAAGGCAAAGGGCATCTTCTTCTTTTTTGAAAAATTCATGGAGACAAACTTGAGGGCAGCCCAGAGTCCCCTTTCTGGGTTATAAGAGTTAATGTCAGGAGCAGTTGCAAAGTCTAAACAGGACTTCCCCATGCCAGGAGAGTAAATGGTCCTGCAGGAGGTCTTTGGCTGATTTGAGAAGAGACACAGAGGAATAGAGAGGGAAAGGTTGAGATGAACTTCTGAGTCTGGAATGTGTATTGAGGTTGAGCCCAGTCTCAAAGTAGTGTAAGAGAATCATCACTTTTGGAACAAAAAGAATTGTAAAAGAGGAATTTTAAAAGCGAGTGCTCTAAGTGCTGTAAGTGCTACAGTGCAGAGGGTAGAGGTGAAGGTGAAGAAGGATTGTGATCAGATGAGGCCAGGTAGTGGTTTCTCAGCCCAGAGTGGGGAGAGTTCTGATGGAACTTGTGACAGAAGAGGAAAGGTCAGATGTGCATTTGACTCAAATGCATTTTAACAAAGTGTCCATATAGCTCTGATGCTTTTCTTAGGACAGTTGACAGTTTGTCACTGGACATTGTGGTTGTGTTGTGGCATGGTTCATTCATATTCAGTAGATGTGGCTGAGGTATTTGCTCACCATCAGCCTGCATCAACAGCAAACGAAAACAAGGCAGGCATAATTTCTTCAAGGAAGTGCTACTTCTTATCAAAGATTTGAATTGTGGGCCATGGGCTCCCATGGGTCACAAAATACCAAATTTTTGCAGGTTCACAAAATGGCTTATATATTGATAGGGTGTGGAATCAAAATTAATAAAGCCATGGTATGCTGGGAAGGGAGTTAAAGGTGGGGACTGATTTAGCATTTCATTGTGCTTTCTGGTCCAAGAGATCATGGGAAGCAATAGGATAGAAAAGAGAAAGAAGTAGAGTTGGTCAGCTGTGTATTCCCTCTTTTGTTTTGTTTTTGTTTTTGTTTTGTTTTGGCCTGGGAATAGGAAGGCATATGGGACACTCAGTAAGGATAATGGGTTTTTGTTTTGAGACTCTGGGAGGGGCCAACACCAACATGGGATAGCCATAGTAAAGAGGGGAGAGGATTTAGTTGGCATTCTTGAGGGTCTCTCATTTCCTGTTACTGAGGCTGCTGAGTCAATAGCTAATAGGCCTGACGTGGTGGCTTCAGGATGCGTAAGCCCCATGACCTCCCCCTCCTCCCCCACTCACCACCACCACAGGGAGAGAAGTCGCAGGGGGGGAAGGCTGTTTGAAAGACGGTGCAATTTTATTCAGGAGAGACTGGGTATTCCCTAAAGCGGCTGTTTAAATAATTGGATCAAACTAAATTTAAACCAGGTTGGACATTTAGTTAATTTATTTTTCTCTAACCAGCAGGTAGAAGTTCGGAGGAAGACAAGATTATAGACAAAATAAAGGCACTACATTTTCTCTGATAAAAAAAAGTCTTTTCACATTTTCATATCCTGTTGGTTTTCCAGGAAACATAGAAATGCTCTGTAAGAAATAATCTCAAAAATGATATGATAGATTAAAGCTGGGAAGACGTGTCCTGGAATGCCTAATGGCAACATTAGTCTATGTCTACATATACACATCAACTTGGTTGCTGAATATAGGTTTTTTTTTTTTTAAGCAGTTGAATTCAGCAAGGCAATTATTTTATTGCTCAATAAGACTTAATATTTGGATTAAGTGAATTTCTTTTACTCTTTGAGGCCTATGTTCACTGTCTTACTATGAGAGTAAAAATTTTCTCACAGAAACTTTCCACAGTTTTTAACAAGCCAGACTTAAGACATCATTTTACCTGGAAATATTCAAGGGAATGTGATAGGGGTAAGTCCAGTCCAACTCAGCAAAGGTTGATTGTGCCCTTATTCTGTGGAGGGCACTTAAGAGGCATTGAGGGTAAGAAGGGGCAGCAGGGGAGGAAGAGGGCCACGAGGAAACAGAAAGCAAAGAATAGTTTTGGTTGGGGGCATTGGGAGGGCTTCTTAGAGAGATGGCCTCTGTGCTGAGCCTTCAAGAAATACTTGATTTCCATAGTTGGAGATTTTTCATGGGAAGGGCATTTGAGCTGAAGAAGTATGGATAAAGGAGCAAAAACTGAGACATGCTCAGTGGGTTTCTTGCCAGTGTGGTAGTCTGGTGTGCTGAGACCACTAGGTAGTTTCTAGTGGAGACAGAGGAATGGACAGGGAGGGGTGAGGGTGACATTGGATGGGGAGGGCAGTCAGGAGATGATGTCAGAAAGGAAGGCTGGAGCTGAGGAGTGGGAACTCAAATGCCTTTTGATTTAAAAGTACCTCTGCTCTGGGAGATTTAAAAACAAGGCCAACACAGCCTACCTGCTCTGACACTGCCTAGATTTGGTAGATGTCAGTGCCTCTGTGACTGCAGCAGAATTAAAAGACTCAGAGCTTGTGATATTCTCTGGGACCTGCCACATGGAATTGGAATCTTCGGGTCTGTGCTGCTTGCATGACTGTTTGGTGGGCTCCATTGGGTTAGGTGGACTGGATCTCTTGGATGTTGTCAGTTTTGCTGAGGAGACACATGAGTCACTACTCAGGGACCATGGGCAGCAGCTGTTGGCCAGAAGATAAAAGAAACACAGGAAGACTCAGTAAAAACGAAATGAGGCTGATAATAGGAACTCTAATTCCCATACTGGATAATGAACAGAGGTGGCAGAATCTCAAAATAACCACAAGCCCTACTTTATCTATGAGGCTCAAGAAAAGCAACAAACTCTGTGGGTATACGATAAAATCTCTCTGTAGACTAGTATTTTTAATTTGTTATTTGAGTGTAATACCTGTGTTGGTTCAGTCTTACACAAATTCCTGAGGTAATTAGTTTCATAGAATATTGCTAGGTTGGCATGTTTCCCCTGCTCCCATCACTCCTGGGAATATTGAAAGCAGACGACAGGTACTCTTATTACAGAGTTATATTAATAAATTTAATTAACATAAAACAACATTAATCCTGGCACCTGAGGCTGGCAAGCTTTCCCTTCTCTCACACTGTCAAATTACCAATCTTGTGAGTATCTCTGCCAGTTAGTGTTTTTTCTTCTTTAAGTCAGGTTTATTGAGGTATAATTTACATAGAATAAAATCTCCCCTTATTAGATGTATAGTTCTATGAATTTTGACAAATGTATATAGTTGTGTAATTACTACAATCAAGATGGAGAGTATTTCTATCACCCCAAAATTTCCTTGTGCCCCTTTATAGTCAGTTACCTCCTCTCACATCACTCCCTGGCAAACATTGATTTCTGTTACCATAGTTTTGCTTTTTCATAGTTTTGCCTTTTCCATGATGCCTTTTGAGGGTGGCCTCTTCCACTAAGCACAATCTACTTTCCAGGTTCATCCATGTTATTGAATGGGTCATTTTGTTCCTTTTTGCTGAGCAATTTTCCATGAATGGTGGATGTGCTTGAATTTGTTTATGCAGTTACCACTTAATGAACATTTGGGTTGTTTCTAATATCTGGTGGTTATGATGAAAATTGCTCTAAAAATTCCCTGAGAGATTTTTGTGTGTACACATGCATCCATCTCTCCTGATGCTCTCATAGTGGTATTGCTGGGTCATCTGGGTAAGTGTGTGTTTATCTTTATAAGAATCTTCCAAACTCTTTTTAAAAGTGGTGGCACCCTTTTGACAACCCCCCCCCCCGAAATGTATGAGAGTTCCAGTTGCTCCACATTCTTATCAGCACTTTGTATTTTCATTTTTTTTTTTTAAATTTTGGTCATTTAAATAGGTGCACAGTAGTATCACATTGTAGATTTAATTTGTGTCTCCCTAATGAGTGATGATGTTGAGCATATTTTCATGTGCTTATTTTCCACCCATACTTTTTCTTTGGGGAAATGACACTGGCATTGGTGAAATAATAGGCATATAGATCAATGGAACAGCAGAAAGAGAGTCCAGAAATAGCCCACACTTATATGGTCCATTGGTTTCTTACAAAGGTGCCAACATAATTCAATAGAGAAAGGATAGTTTTTTCAGTGGTGCAGAGATAATTAGATATCAGTATACAAAAAAATGATCTCATACGTAATACCGCATACAAAAATTAACTTAAAATTGTTCACAGACCTAAATGTAAACCTAAAACCATACAAATGCAAGAACAAAACATAGGAAAACACCTTTGTGATGGTGTTTAACTAAATATTTGTAGGACATGAAAAGCATGAATATAAAAGAAAAAAAAAATTCCTAAATTGGACTCCACAAACTTAAAAGCTTCTGCTCTTCAAAAGAGCAGAAGTATTAAAAATATTTAAAAAAATTAAGAAATTAAAAGACAAACCACAGCCTGGGAAAAAAATATTTGCAGGTTGCAGTCCAATAAAGGACATACACCTGGAATGTATAAGGAACTCTCAAAACTCAATAAGAAAAAAACCACCTGTGAAAAATGAGAAAAGATTTGAACAGAGCTTTCATCAACTTCTTTTGAAGGTCAACTACATGACACATTTCCTTTCAGGCTACCTCAGTGTTGCTGCCAGTAATCTTGAGCCTAATGCATCCATTCTGACCCACTCTTTGCTCTTCTGGGATCTGAAAGGTACATGTGTTATCTCTTCCCACCTCTATTGTGTGCTGGTCTGCCCTCCCCAGGCTGCAACATTTCTGTCCCTCCAAACACGAACTTCTCTGGACCACCGTTCCTTACACTCACCAGCTTCTCTTTGTCTCCCTCCCTCCCCCCACTTCTCTGTCTTTCCCTCTTTCCCCCTCCCCCCTTCCCCTTCCCCTTCTGTTTTCTTTCTTTCTGTATTTTTTCTTATAGAAAAAGTGTTGGTTTTAGGCTTTGATAGCTTTCTGTGATACCATATAAGGAAATTTTTCTTATATTGTGAAATTTTTGGTGCAACCAGGAGAATTTTGGATTGAACTTCAGTTTTGGGGGCTGAGTATAATGTACTCAGTGAGAAGATACAGCTCTTCTAATGTACCCAGTTATTTCTTTAGACACAGAACTGATATGGCTAGAGCAGAGTACTTTAACTCCCAATGTTTCAGATTAGTATAGTTTTAGGCTTTATTTTCTCTCACTGAAAACATCTCTTTATGTCTCCATGCCATGTCTTCCCTGCACCCATTCTCAACAAAAGCCAAGAAAAGAGCTTTGGAGTTAACTGAATCATATTGTGGTTCGTTAAAGTAAGAGTACTTTGCCTTTTTCTTTTTTTTTAAATATATACTTCACACACTTTAGAGGAGTGTGTGAGGGAGAGAAAGGTATTGTGTGGTGTTCAGGCAAGGAAATAGACTCTACAATGGCAGGTTCTAAATCACACTTCAGTATCTCAGGAGCTTATCCACTAAAGTGACTATTTGTGGTTATGGATTTTCCTCCTCAGCAATTAAAAATGTCCCAAAGATTCAGCTGGCTTGTCACTGCAGCCCGTTGTGGAGCTTCTTTGCTCTACATTTAGTTGCTGATTGCTTTCATACTGAATTTCATTCAGGTGGGAGAGAGAGAGAGAGAGAGTATGTATGTATGTATGAGAGAGAGAGAGGGAGACAGAAATGCTTCCATCTGAGACCTTTATTGGTAGAGAATTTTGGGATTAATCCTTGAACTATAGAACACAGTTTCCAAATTCTGGTCGAGGATTTTTTTTTTTAAATCTAAACTTTCCTTCAATCTTCACCTGCTAATAATCACATTTCTGGTGTTTGTAAATGAAGGAAAGAAAAAAGGATACCATGACTTCAGTATGTTGGCAAATAAAAAAAAAAATCAAACCAGCAATTAAAAATAGTGCACAGATTTGTGAGGCAGGACCGCAGACCCTTTTGCCCAAACTGCAAGGACCCACCGGTGGGGTGAACCCAGGGGCTATAGAAAATGGATGGGCTGGCGTGACATTCTTATTGTATTTTATTTTTTCCTTTGCTCCATTTATTTCTTTTGGAGCACTTATGCTGCTGGCTCAGAGTACAAAATAAAGGTCATGGATCATAACATGTTTCAGCTGGAAGGAATCTCAGGCATCCTTTAGCGCAGGCACGTCATTTTATGGATGAAGAAACTGAGTCCAAGAGTGGGAAAGTGCTCTGCCCAATTTCAGGCAGCTAATCTTGTGTGAAGCTGGGAGTGTCTTCATGCCTCTTGACTTTATATTTTTCTTCTCCAGCACCATGGAGAACAGCTGCTTGTCTCTCTAGTGCAGTAATGCATTGGAAGCAGCCACAGTTTTGTGTATCAATCTAATGCATTTATTTTAAAATTAGTTTAGTGTTAAAAAGCTTGTCTCTTAAGTTCAATTTGTTTGAAATCCTGTTTTTCAAAAGCCTTTGTTTATGTGAGAAGGCAGCTGAGTTGTCCACCATAAACAAGGATGTTTTCTCCTGATTGGTTGCTTGTTTCCTGGTGTCCCGGTACCTGGAGGATGATCGGGCGAGGCCACACAAACAGATGTGACTTTCCAAAGCTGACCGACCATTCATCAGTCTGAGCGAGTAGGTCTTGCGGCTTCCGAAGCAACAGTTGCTGTTCCCACAGTGCCCTGCAGAGGGCAGCCTTTACTTTCCTGTGTTTTACTGGCTTTTACCTGGAATGGAATGGGCTTGTTTGTCACCTAAGTGCAAATGTCATTTTAGCACTTCACTGGTCACAACACCCTTTCTGGCCTTTATAGGAAATGACATATTCCTGTGTTCTTTGTCTCCAACACATGCTGCAGGAAGGCAAGGGCAGTTATTATGCTTTAAATGGTTGGAGAGAAAGTGCAGAGACCTGTAGGCCAAGTACCAGGGAGCACAGAGAACAGAAATCAGGTTTTGGTGTCACCTGGGTCTTGTGGAAAGTAGAGAAGGGAAAAGATTGGCTTTGTGTCCTGTTGCTATTAACAAGCTTTCCACTGTCATTTCTCTTCCCTGGAGCAGAGTGATATTAAAATAAGACTGCACTCTCCTGGCCTGACGGGCTTTCCTTTCTTCCATCTCTCTCAGCTCCCTTTGCCCCCCTCCCGCCACCTCACCTTCCCCTGCCCTCCTTTCGCCCTGGTTGTGTGCTGCTGGCACTTTGTCTTTTTATCAGTCCTTTGAGCTGTTCTTGGCACCGGTACAGCAGCTGAGGTGCAGCTGAAAGCTCCTGAATGGCCATCGCTGGCCAGTGCCAGGGAGGCATCGATCCAGTGGCATGTGATAGCTTAGGCAAGGAAGTTTAGAGCAGTTTTATGGCCTATTACAGCCCTGCGTTCTCTCAAGGCAGAAACTGACAAGCGGGCCCTTCTACCTCGGTCCCTTAGACACTGAAATTTGCTTTTGATTATAATCATGATTGCTTGGGCTGGGCCTTGCCCACCATGGCCAGGAACGTGGGGAACTTCCTTTATCAGCAGGAATGGTATTCACAGGTGGCTTTTCTTCCCATCCAACATTACACCTGGATAATACTGTTACCAAACACTCACCTGGCCCATCCCGAGTACTAAGTGTGCCCTACCTACTGTACACGTTACCACATCGACTCCTCGTCTCCCAGCACTGCTCTGAAGGAGGTCCTCTTACAAACTTCTTTTTCACATCAGGAAATGGAGACACAGAGAGGTTAAATGCCTCAGTCAAGGTCATATATCTAGTGATAGGCAGAACCTGACTGAGCTTCCAGCTCTGGTTCCCCTCCCTGTCTCTTAGCACCATGCTCTATTATTTCCAGAGACAGCAGTGAGCTCACTTTCTATGAGCAGAGAGGAAAGTTTACCTTTAAGAAAGTATGAGAATCTTGTGCTGCCTCAGTTTCTCTAAGATGGTCTCTTGGGAGGCACCATGGCTTAACTGCTATACCAGTGTTATCGATTGCCTCTTCCAAAAGGACCATATCATGTCATTGGTTCATCATTGGAAACAAAAATACCCATCCTTAGTGTCCCTGTGAGCTGCTAAGGTGCTTCAAAGAGCAAAGTTCTTACCTTACTAAGCTCAGTTCTGGGCATGTGGAGATTCTTAAGAACCGGTCTTGCCATCTAACACTTTGTGGTCTGCAGGGGAGATAAATAAGTCAGCAGTGCCTGAAAGCCCATCTTCACACCCCAGGGCCATGCTCAAGGAAGTACAGAGCCCCTCTGCAGGGTTCTCATGAAGGGGGTGCGACCCAGAATTTAGTATAAATAGGACTGTAAGTCCTGGTCTAGAGGAATTACCATCTCTGTCAAGGAAGCTATCTTGGGACATAGCAAACTACACCTTGCTGTAAACTGTTAGTAGCAAGGAGAGTGACTTATGACCCATCTATGGACTGGATAGGCAGAACTTTAATTTCCAAAGTGTTATCCACTGCTCATTTGTCAATACCACAGAACTTTTTTGCTACACTCAAGTTTCATTAGGTCATTCTTGTAAGTAGAAGTCTGTCCCCTGCTTGGAATCTTGACATTTTGAGGAATGTGCACCTCATTGTTCTATCATAGCTCACATACGCCACCAAGAAGGGAGAGAAGAAGAGATGACATGATTGGATTTGCACACGAAGTTGAAATTGAGGCAGAGGGGAGACAGGAAGAGCCCCAGGAGGAAAAAATGCCAAAAGGAAGAACAGACAGGGCCAGCTGGGATGGTGATGGAAATACTCATGTGGTACTGATCCTGGCCTTGTTGCTGCTCTGATGGTCTCATGTTCTGCTATTCACAGCAAGTCTATAAGGGAGGTGCTATTATTATCCCCACTTCTAGATGAGCAAATTGAGGCACAGAGTGGCTAAGTAATTTTTCCTGGTGCACATAATAAGACAGTAGCAGGACTAGGATGTGAACCTGGCAGCCTGGCTACAGAGGCTGGGCCCCTAACCACACACCACTCTGCCTCTGGAAGTAAAATATTACTTTGTTCAGTAGCTTGAAATGTTCTGCTCAGTAGGGCCTGTTTCTTTTTTCTGTGTAGGCAGCAGATAATGATTTAGTCTACTGTTTCAATGTTCACCTTCAAATTCAGCGGAGTGCCTCGGACAGCCAGCTGTTTGGGAAGCAGGCAGGGATTCTTGGATCCTAGGTGAGTGGGACTTGGCTGTGACCAGGTCTGCTGGCATCAGGTACATCAGCTGGGGACAGCACCCTAGTTTCAGGCCAGAGGAGTTTGACAAAAAGGGCTCATATACAAATCCTGCCAGAAGTCTTCCAGGCAGAAAATGGGATTGAGAAAAGGAGATCTTATGGCTTATAGGGCCACACAGTGCTGGGCCATAGAGCCAGGCCCTAAGAAACTGCAAGCAGCAGAGCAGGGAAGAGGAGGGAAGGGACTTTTTTCTCCCAGTGATCCAGTGAAGCTCATCCTGACTTCATTACATTCCCTACCCTCCCCCCCAAAATAAGTATCAGTCCTCTGTGGTATGGTAAGACACTGAAGTTATTTACGTGTCTGTCTCTGCAGCTAGCCTGTGAATTCTAAAGCAGATGGCTGTATTTTATTCACCGGAACATTTCCAAAGCCTGGGATGGTATCTGTCTAGTATTAGGGACTTCAAAATATTTATTACATGAATTGATGATTAGGTAATAGGTTTGTCATTTCATCCAAGAAGTGATTATGTACAGCAAAGCACCGTGTGGGTGACAAAGATCATCTTCATAGTT